>NW_028319328.1:300000-463854 GCF_062004578.1 Staurois parvus
AGGATACAGATGTTTCAACCACTGTTCATGTGAAGAAGCTGTGAGAGAACTGTCAGAAATAGAGGAACTCTGCACATACACTTTTTGCCGGCTTGGAATTATTCTTCTTTTCATCCTACTTCTTCTTCTTCTTCTTCATCCTCATCCTCATCCTCTTCTTCTGAGGATGAGGATGAGGATGAAGAAGAAGAAGAAGCAGTAGGATGAAAATAAGAATAATTCCAAGCCGGCAAAAAGTGTATGTGCAGAGTTCCTCTATTCTGCAGATACACTTAGAGGAGCTCTGCACATACACTTTTTGCCGGCTTGGAATTAATCTTATTTTCATCCTACTTCTTCTTCTTCTTCTTCTTCTTCATCCTCATCCTCATCCTCAGAAGAAGAAGAAGAGGATGAGGATGAAGAAGAAGAAGAAGAAGAAGAAGAAGAAGTAGGATGAAAATAAGAATAATTCCAAGCCGGCAAAAAGTGTATGTGCAGAGCTCCTCTAAGTGTATCTGCAGAGCTCCTCTAAGTGTATCTGCAGAATAGAGGAACTCTGCACATACACTTTTTGCCGGAAACCGCTGTATGGAGGGAATGTCCCAGAACTGTCAGAAATAGTCTATTTCTGACAGTTCTGGGACATTCACTCCATACAGCTGTTTCAACCGCTGTATGGAGGGAATGTCATAGAACTGTCAGAAATAGACTATTAATGACAGTTCTGGGACTGTCCTTCCATACAGCGGTTGAAACATTGTATGTATTTGTTTCCATAAATGGATCCATTTATGGAAACAAATACATACAATGTTTCAACCGCTGTATGGAAGGACAGTCCCAGAACTGTCATTAATAGTCTATTTCTGACAGTTCTATGACATTCCCTCCATACAGCGGTTGAAACAGCTGTATGGAGTGAATGTCCCAGAACTGTCAGAAATAGACTATTTCTGACAGTTCTGGGACTGTCCTTCCATACAGCGGTTGAAACATTGTATCTATTTTTTTCCATAAATGACATTCTGCAAATACACTTAGAGGAGCGCTGCAGATACACTTTTTGCCGGCTTGGAATTAATCTTATTTTCATCCTACTTCTTCTTCTTCATCCTCATCCTCATAAGAAGAAAAAGAAGAAGTAGGATGAAAATAAGAATAATTCCAAGCCGGCAAAAAGTGTATCTGCAGCGCTCCTCTAAGTGTATCTGCAGAATGTCATTTATGGAAAAAAATAGATACAATGTTTCAACCGCTGTATGGAGTGAATGTCCCAGAACTGTCATAAATAGTCTATTTCTGACAGTTCTGGGACATTCACTCCATACAGCTGTTTCAACCGCTGTATGGAGGGAATGTCATGGAACTGTCAGAAATAGACTATTAATGACAGTTCTGGGACTCTGACAGTTCCATGACATTCCCTCCATACAGCGGTTGAAACAGCTGTATGGAGTGAATGTCCCAGAACTGTCAGAAATAGACTATTTCTGACAGTTCTGGGACAATCACTCCATACAGCTGTTTCAACCGCTGTATGGAGGGAATGTCATGGAACTGTCAGAAATAGACTATTAATGACAGTTCTGGGACTCTGACAGTTCCATGACATTCCCTCCATACAGCGGTTGAAACAGCTGTATGGAGTGAATGTCCCAGAACTGTCAGAAATAGACAGAAACTGTCACAGAACTGTCCTTCTTCTCATCCTTCTCCTTCTTCTCATCCTTCTTCTCATCCTTCTTCTCATCCTTCTTCTCATCCTTCTCCTTCTTCTTCTCATCCTTCTCCTTCTTCTCATCCTTCTCCTTCTCCTTCTCATCCTTCTCCTTCTTCTCATCCTTCTCCTTCTCCTTCTTCTCATCCTTCTCCTTCTCCTTCTTCTCATCCTTCTCCTTCTTCTCATCCTTCTCCTTCTCCTTCTTCTCATCCTTCTCCTTCTTCTTCTCATCCTTCTCCTTCTCCTTCTTCTCATCCTTCTCCTTCTTCTCATCCTTCTCCTTCTCCATCTTCTCATCCTTCTTCTCCTTCTTCTCATCCTTCTCCTTCTCCTTCTTCTCATCCTTCTCCTTCTCCATCTTCTCATCCTTCTCCTTCTTCTCATCCTTCTCCTTCTTCTCATCCTTCTCCTTCTTCTCATCCTTCTCCTTCTCCTTCTTCTCATCCTTCTCCTTCTTCTCATCCTTCTCCTTCTCCTCATCCTTCTCCTTCTCCTTCTTCTCATCCTTCTCCTTCTCCTTCTTCTCATCCTTCTCCTTCTCCTTCTTCTCATCCTTCTCCTTCTCCTTCTTCTCATCCTTCTCCTTCTCCTTCTCTTTCCTCATCTCCAAGGGCATTTAAATTAAAGGTACAGTGTTCTGCACTAATTTAAAGGCTCTCTGAAGCCTAGAAACCCTTTTTATAAGTCATCTTCGTAGCGAAGAAATTCGCATCGAATCGAATTTCACACTGGAATTCGCCGAATCAGCCGAATCGAATTTTTGAGAAATTCGCTCATCTCTAATCCTAAACACACCTCGAAATCCACGGGGGATTACATCAAGAGGCGTAAACTGAAGGTTTTGCCATGGCCTTCACAATCTCCTGACCTCAACATAATTGAAAATCTATGGATAGACCTTAAAGAGCAGTGCGTGACAGACAGCCCAGAAATCTCAAAGAACTGGAAGACTTTTGTAAGGAAGAATGGGCAAAGATACCTTAAACAAGAATTGAAAGACTCTTGGCTGGCTACAAAAAGCGTTTACAAGCTGTGATACTTGCCAAAGGGGGCAGTACAAGATATTAACTCTGCAGGGGGCCCAAACTTTTGCAGACGCCATTTTTTTGTTTTCTGTTATTTTGAAAGTGTAAATGATGGAAATAAAATCTAACTTTTGTTGACATATTATAAGAATGTCTAATCTGTAATTTGATGCCTTTTGGAGATTTTTCCATCTTTCCTTGGCTTCTTTATGCACATTAATACAAATTTTTAGCTGGGGTGCCCAAACTTTCGATCCCCACTGTAGCTGTCATCCTTAGGCCATTGCGGTTACACAGCTTGTTACACATTCTAAACTTTTCCATAAGCTTGAAAACAAACAATGCTGATATTTCTTACTTCACTTACTTAAAACATTACTCTAACTCTTATCCTAATGCAAGCTAAATGGTTATACAGGGGGGGGAAAAGGATTTAGTCACCACCAATTGTGCAAGTTCTCCCACTTACAGTTGTGTCCAAAATTATTCAACCCCCAATGCTGTAAAGGGGTTTAGGGACTATAGTGTACATTTGGAATTGTATTCAGAATCAAATCCTACAAGGACGTTGTAACTACCCAAATGCAACTAAAATGACATCAATTGTTTATGTAATACAGTAGTAAATGGTTCTTATGTGGTTTCTTCATTGCCACAATTATTCAACCCCTTAAAGACTACCACTCTGAAGAACAGAGGTTCATACAGGTGCTTTCCATCAGGTATTGAAAACACCTGTGGATGTCACCGAGCAGCAATCAAGCATAATAAGCACCAATTAGGCAGCTTTAAAATGACTGTGATACTCAGCTCCTTCTAGACATTTACTGGTGTGGTTACAAACATGGTGAAGGCAAGAGAATGGTCCAGGAAGACAAGAGAAGAGGTGATTTCTCTTCACAGGAAGGGCAATGGCTATAAGAAGATTGCAAAGATGTTAAACATACCAAGAGACACCTTAGGAAGCATCATTCGCAAATTCAAGGCAAAGGGCACTGTTGAAACGCTACCTGGTCGTGGCAGAAAGAAGATGCTGACTTCGACTGCTGTGCGCTACCTGAAGCGTAGAGTGGAGAGAAGTCCCCGTGTGACTGCTGAGGAACTGAGAAAAGATTTGTCAGATGTGGGTACAGAAGTTTCAGCCCAGACAATAAGACGCACACTGCGTAATGAAGGCCTCCGTGCCAGAACTCCCAGGCGTACCCCCTTGCTGTCTCCAAAGAATAAGAAGAGTCGACTGCAGTATGCCAAAAGCCATGTGGACAAACCACAAAAGTTGTGGGATAGTGTTCTGTGGACTGATGAAACAAAATTAGAACTGTTTGGGCCCATGGATCAACGCTATGTTTGGAGGAGGAAGAACAAGGCCTATGATGAAAAGAACACCTTGCCTACTGTGAAGCATGGTGGAGGGTCAATCATGCTTTGGGGCTGTTTTGCTTCTGCAGGTACAGGGAAGCTTCAGCGTGTGCAAGGTACCATGAATTCTCTTCAGTACCAGGAGATATTGGATGGAAACGTGATGCAGTCCGTCACACACCTGAGGCTTGGGAGACGTTGGACCTTTCAACAGGACAATGATCCCAAGCATACCTCCAAGTCCACTAGAGCATGGTTGCAGAGGAAAGGCTGGAACATTTTGGAGTGGCCATCGCAGTCACCAGACTTAAATCCGATTGAGAACCTCTGGTGGGACTTAAAGAAAGCAGTTGCAGTGCGCAAGCCTAAGAATGTGACTGAACTGGAGGCCTTTGCCCATGAAGAATGGGCGAAGATACCCGTAGATCGCTGCAAGACACTTGTGTCAAGCTATGCTTCACGTTTAAAAGCTGTTATAACTGTAAAAGGATGCTGTACTAAGTACTAAGATTGAATGTCACTTGGGGGTTGAATAAAACTGATAATGCTGTGAGCACAGAAAAGACATTTGTGGTTATTTCATTATAACTGTTATGTTATATTTGTCTGACCTACAAGTGCCTCTTTAATGTAAATGTAAGCAAGATGACTGAATGATCAAAAGCAATGTCAAACTGGCCAAAACACTCAATTTCAGTGGGGGTTGAATAATTTTGGACACAACTGTACAAAGATGAGAGAGGCCTGTAATTGGCATCATAGGTAGACCTCAACTATGAGAGACAAAATGAGAAAACAAATCCAGACAATCACATTGGCTGATCTGGAAAGAATTTATTTGCAAATTATGATGGAAAATAAGTATTTGGTCAATATCAAAGTTCATGTCAATACTTTGTTATATATCCTTTGTTGGCAATGACAGAGGTCAAACGTTTCCTGGAAGTCTTCACAAGGTTGGCACACACTGTTGCTGGTATGTTGGCCCATCCTCCATGCAGATCTCCTCTAGAGCAGTGATGTTTTGGGGCTGTCGCTGGGCAACACGGACTTTCAATTCCCTCCAAAGGTTTTCTATGGGGTTGAGATCTGGAGACTGGCTAGGCCACTCCAGGACCTTGAAATGCTTCTTACGAAGCCACTCCTTCGTTGCCCGGGCGGTATGTTTGGGATCATTGTCATGTTGGAAGACCCAGCCACGTTTCATCTTCAATGACCTTGCTGATGGAAGGAGGTTTGCACTCAAAATCTCATGATACATGGCCCCATTCATTCTGTCCTGTACATGGATCAGTCGTCCTGGTCCCTTTGCGGAGAAACAGCCCCAAAGCATGATGTTGCCACCCCCATGCTTCACAGTAGGTATGGTGTTCTTTGGATGCAACTCAGCATTCTCTCTCCTCCAAACAAGACGAGTTGTGTTTCTACCAAACAGTTCTATTTTGGTTTCATCTGACCATATGACATTCTCCCAATCCTCTTCTGGATCATCCAAATGCTCTCTAGCAAACTTCAGACGGGCCCGGACATGTACTGGCTTAAGCAGGGGGACATGTCTGGCACTGCAGGATCTGAGTCCCTGGCGGCGTAGTGTGTTACTGGTGGTAGCCTTTGTTACGTTGGTCCCAGCTCTCTGCAGGTCATTCACTAGGTCTCCCCGTGTGGTCCAGGGATTTTTGCTCACCGTTCTTGTGATCATTTTGACCCCACGGGGTGAGATCTTGCGTGGATCCCCAGATCGAGGGAGAATATCAGTGGTCTTGTACGTCTTCCATTTTCTAATTATTGCTCCCACAGTTGATTTGTTCACACCAAGCTGCTTGCCTATTGCAGATTCAGTCTTCCCAGCCTGGTGCAGGTCTACAATTTTGTTTCTGGTGTCCTTCGACAGCTCTTTGGTCTTCACCATAGTGGAGTTTGGAGTGTGACTGTTTGAGGTTGTGGACAGGTGTCTTTTATACTGATAACAAGTTCAAACAGGTGCCAGTGATACAGGTAATGAGTGCAGGACAGAGGAGCCTCTTAAAGAAGAAGGTACAGGTCTGCGAGAGCCAGATATCTTGCTTGTTTGTAGGTGACCAAATACTTATTTTCCACCATAATGTGCAAATAAATTCTTTCCAGATCAGCCAATGTGATTGTCTGGATTTGTTTTCTCATTTTGTCTCTCATAGTTGAGGTCTACCTATGATGCCAATTACAGGCCTCTCTCATCTTTGTAAGTGGGAGAACTTGCACAATTGGTGGGGACTAAATACTTTTTTGCCCCACTGTACATACCCTCGAATTAAACCCGAGAGCGCGCACTTTCAGCTCATATCCATGATAGAACTAGAGCTTCAAGATGTTTTGGTAAATACCCAATAAAAACCTAAAATTGTGCCTGTGTCCAAATATATATGGACTGAACTGTTTTATTTTTAAATTCTTTAGAGCTGTCCTTTAACTCTGAAATTTTAATGAGTGTAAGTCAGCAAGTGATAATTAAATCCCATCTGTCCGAGAAATAGAACTGCACGGAGGAGCGATCTCAGAGCACCAGGGCAGGGAAATTAGGACCTCTTTGGGGACCAGCCATGGCACTGGCTCTCTCGTATGACTGCAACTTACAAATGTATAAATACATCGTCCCCTGCAGTATGTGGAAGGCTCAGTCTCCCCGCCCCTCCAGCATATGGCAGGCTCTGATATTTGAGGTGGGTAAAGTCGGTGAGATATCGATAATTCTGGATTCCCCGTCTACTTACTGTAGATGTTTCTAGGTCATCATCTGCATTCTATGAGCTTTGATTTCCTTCGTCCTCCACGGTACTCCGATCTATTGATCTGTACAGATATACAGAGGAGGTCTACAAAGATATTGGTCTGATGTGTACGAGGCGGCATCAAAAAGGTTCTAGTTTTGTAGACTACTTTTGTAACACACCAACAGACGGCAGCGAAAGGCTGCACGCACATTCACAGGGAGCACCGACCTTTGTAAGTCGGTGTTCCAAAAGACATCGTCCCGTGTACATCAGGAGCTGTAGAACTGGTGCAATTCTGTCCACGTGCGTTACCACGTCTGCTATTTCATCATGGACAGAAAGTTAGAACACAAATGTGAAATTCTGCATGAAACTGGGCCTTCAATGAGCTTCAATGACCTTCAACGGGCTTCGATGAGCTTCAACGACCTTCGACGAGCTTCAACGACCTTCAACAGCCTTCAACGACCTTCGATGAGCTTCACGAGCTTCAAGGAGCTTCAACGACCTTCAATGACCTTCGATGAGCTTCAACGAGCTTCAACGGCCTTCAACGATCTTCGATGAGCTTAGCGAGCTTCAAGGAGCTTCAACGACCTTCAACGGCCTTCGATGAGCTTAGCGAGCTTCTAGGAGCTTCAACGACCTTCAACGACCTTCAAGGACCTTCAACGAGCTCAACCCCCGAAAATGCCCTCTTCCCGAAGATGAAGCTCAAGCTCAAAGGTCGCCGCTTTGGCAACATTGCGGAGGTCCAGCGATTTGCCCAGTTTCACACAGTATTTCACGTTTGTTCTTTGTTCTAACTGAGACTCAAACCCAATGTACCAGATATACGAGGTGGCATCAACATGTTATGAGACTAGTGTTGTAACATGCCAACAGATGGCAGTCACAGGGAGCACCAACCTTCATAAGTCAGTGTGCCGACAGACATTGCCCCGTGTACATCGGGAGCTGTAGAACTGGTGCTATTCTGACCACATGCGTTACCACGTTTGCTATTAAAGAGCAAATGTGAAATTCTGCTTGAAACTGGGCCTTCAACGACCTCCAACGACCTTCGACGAGCTCAACCCCTGAAAATGCCCTCTTCCCGAAGATGAAGCTCCAGCTCAAAGGTCGCTATTTTGACAACATTGCGGAGATCCAGCGATTTGCCCAGTATCACACAGAATTTCACGTTTGTTATTTGTTCTGAGACTCAAACCTAATGAAATATATATATATATATATTGAAATATATTGTTAAAATATTCTTCCCAAATATATTGACATATATTTGAAATACTGCAATTTTTTTCAATATTTTTAAAAATATACTTTTTTCTTAATATATTCAGATTTTTTTAACATATAAAAAAGTAATTTTTACATATATTTGTAAATGATTTGTATTTTTACAGACATACAGTATATTCGAAAATGTATTTTTAAAAATATATTTCAATAAATATATATATACACAGTATGTTGAAATGCGTTTTTATTACAAAATATTTGAAAAATATTTTTAAAAATACAATTTTCGAATATACTATATGTCTGTAAAAATACAAATCTACATTTTTGGAATGCATTTACAAATATATGTAAAAATGACTTTTTTATATGTTAAAAAAAATCTGAAGAATATATTAAGAAAAAATATATTTTTAAAAATATTTTTCATATATTTTGTAATATATGAAAAATGCATTTCAACATGAAGTGTATATATATTTATATATATTTATTGAAATATATTTTTAAATATATTGAATACGGCCAAAATTGTAGTATTTTAATATATATGAGAAGTACCCCGCTTCCTGCCAGACCCCTTAACTCTTAACCCCTTCGCTGCCAGAGCCGTTTTTGCATTTTATTTTTTTTTTACACATGTATAAAAAATAATTTTAGGTCTGTAGATTAACCACCTCCCACCCGCCATATAGTCCAATGACGGGCACAAGGCGGTTCTCTCGTTCTGGGAGGATGTCATATGACGTCCTCCCATTCTCACCGTGCATGCTCGGCTCCGGGAGTGCGCAGCATGGCCATTGGCAGTGCGCTGTGTCCCTCGGACACAGCAGATTACTGATCAACGGAAAGAGCCGAAGATCTTGGCTCGGTCATGTGACCAGCTGTGTCCAATCACAGCTGATCACATGTAAACAAGGAAATGCCGGTTATCAGCATTTCTCTCCTCATGAGCTGTCATGCTGACAGGAGAGGAGAGTCGGTAATCGGCATTCCTCGGAGGGGACACGTACACTGATCATCAGGGCACCTGATGCCCTGATGATCAGTGTGGCCCCAGAAGTGCCACCTGTCAGTGTCCATCAGTGCCAGCTGTCAGTGCTGAACAGTGCCACATGCCAGTGCCCATCAGTGCCACATCAATGCCACATATCAGTGCCCATCTGAGCTACCTTTCATTGTCACCCATCAGTGCAAGTCAGTGCCACCTATCAGTGCTGCCAATCAGTGCCACCTATCAGTGCCAGTCAGTGCTGCCTATCAGTGCCGCATATCAGTGTGCATCAGTGCAGCATATCAGTGCCCATCACTGCAGCCTCGTTAGCGTACATCAGTGAAGGAGAAAAATCACTTATTTACAAAATTTTACAACAAAAACTAAGAAAAACATTTTTTTACAAAATTTTTAGTGGTTTTTGGTTTGTTTAAGAAAAAATAAAAAACCCTGAGGTGATTAAATACCACCAAAATAAAGCTCTGTCACAAAAAATGATAAAAATTTAATACGAGTAAAATGTTGCATGACCGCGCAATTGTAATTCAAAGTGTGACAACGCTGAAAGCTGGAAATTGGCCTGGGCAGGAAGGGGGTAGAAATGCCCTGTAGGCAGGAAGGGGGTAGAAGTGTCCTGTAGGCAGGAAGGGGGTAGAAGTGCCCGGTGGGCAGGAAGGGGGTAGAAGTGCCCGGAGGGCAGGAAGAGGATAGAAGTGCCCTGTAGGCAGGAAGGGGGTAGAAGTGCCCGGTAGGCAGGAAGGGGGTAGAAGTGCCCTGTAGGCAGGAAGGGGGTAGAAGTGTCCTGTAGGCAGGAAGGGGGTAGAAGTGCCCGGAGGGCAGGAAGAGGATAGAAGTGCCCTGTAGGCAGGAAGGGGGTAGAAGTGCCCGGTAGGCAGGAAGGGGGTAGAAGTGCCCTGTAGGCAGGAAGGGGGTAGAAGTGCCCGGTAGGCAGGAAGGGGGTAGAAGTGCCCGGTAGGCAGGAAGGGGGTAGAAGTGCCCGGTAGGCAGGAAGGGGGTAGAAGTGTCCTGTAGGCAGGAAGGGGGTAGAAGTGCCCTGTAGGCAGGAAGGGGGTAGAAGTGCCCGGTAGGCAGGAAGGGGGTAGAAGTGCCCGGTAGGCAGGAAGGGGGTAGAAGTGCCCGGTAGGCAGGAAGGGGGTAGAAGTGCCCTGTAGGCAGGAAGGGGGTAGAAGTGTCCGGTTGGCAGGAAGGGGGTAGAAGTGTCCTGTAGGCAGGAAGGGGGTAGAAGTGCCCTGTAGGCAGGAAGGGGGTAGAAGTGCCCTGTAGGCAGGAAGGGGGTAGAAGTGTCCGGTAGGCAGGAAGGGGGTAGAAGTGTCCTGTAGGCAGGAAGGGGGTAGAAGTGCCCGGTAGGCAGGAAGGGGGTAGAAGTGCCCGGTAGGCAGGAAGGGGGTAGAAGTGTCCTCTAGGCAGGAAGGGGGTAGAAGTGCCCGGTAGGCAGGAAGGGGGTAGAAGTGCCCGGTGGGCAGGAAGGGGGTAGAAGTGCCCTGTAGGCAGGAAGGGGGTAGAAGTGCTGGGTAAGCAGGAAGGGGGTAGAAGTGCCCTGTAGGCAGGAAGGGGGTAGAAGTGTCCGGTAGGCAGGAAGGGGTTAGAAGTTCCGGGTAGGCAGGAAGGGGGTAGAAGTGTCCGGTAGGCAGGAAGGGGGTAGAAGTGCCCTGTAGGCAGCAAGGGGGTAGAAGTGCCCGGTAGGCAGGAAGGGGGTAGAAGTGCCCTGTAGGCAGGAAGGGGGTAGAAGTGCCCTGTAGGCAGGAAGGGGGTAGAAGTGCCCGGTAGGCAGGAAGGGGGTAGAAGTGCCCGGTAGGCAGGAAGGGGGTAGAAGTGCCCTGTAGGCAGGAAGGGGTAGAAGTGTCCTGTAGGCAGGAAGGGGGTAGAAGTGCCCTGTAGGCAGGAAGGGGGTAGAAGTGCCCGGCAGGCAGGAAGGGGGTAGAAGTGTCCGGCGGGCAGGAAGGGGGTAGAAGTGTCCGGCGGGCAGGAAGGGGGTAGAAGTGTCCTGTAGGCAGGAAGGGGGTAGAAGTGCCCTGTAGGCAGGAAGAGGGTAGAAGTGCCCGGTAGGCAGGAAGGGGGTAGAAGTGCCCGGTAGGCAGGAAGGGGGTAGAAGTGCCCTGTAGGCAGGAAGGAGGTAGAAGTGCCCTGTAGGCAGGAAGGGGGTAGAAGTGTCCTGTAGGCAGGAAGGGGGTAGAAGTGCCCTGTAGGCAGGAAGGGGGTAGAAGTGTCCTGTAGGCAGGAAGGGGGTAGAAGTGTCCGGTAGGCAGGAAGGGGGTAGAAGTGTCCAGTAGGCAAGCGGTTAACATAAAAACCATTGTACTTTTTTCTGAAAGCAGACACTCTGGAGGATAAAATAATGGTCGTTCCAATTGTTTATGACACACAATGTCAGCACATTTTATTTTATTTATTTTATTTTAGTGCACTTTTTTTACTCTTCATTTACTAAAGGTAAGTAGACTGAGCACTTTGCAAGTGCAGTTGCTCCAGGGCTTAGTAAATGAGGCGAAGCTCTGCTAACTTCCATCATCCAATCACGTGCAAGCAAAAATGCTGTTTTTTTTATTATTTCCTTGCATGTGATTGGGTGTTTTTTTGCAAAGTGGAGCTTTACGTCATTTACTGAGCTCTGGAGCAACTGCACTTGCAGGGCACACAGTCTATTTGCTTTAGAAAATCAGCCCTAATTTATGACCCAATTTTTGGTAGAATATAAACAATGAGGTTGTGCCGAGCAAATAGATGCCAAACCTGTCAAGCCTTAAAATTGTGTGCGCCCCTGAAATGGCGGCAAACTTCCGTTCTCTAAATTTTCTATAAGTGACATTTTAAAAGCCACTGCAGGTCATCAGTTTGGATTTAGCCATGAATAATGGACCTAGAATGATAGTCAGAGACTGCAGACATACTATAGGAGATGGTCAGAGACTGCAGACATAGCACAGGAGATGGGAAGAGACTGCAGACATACTACAGGAGATGGTCAGAGACTGCAGACATAGCACAGGAGATGGGAAGAGACTGCAGACATACTACAGGAGATGGTCAGAGACTGCAGACATAGTACAGGAGATGACCAGAGACTGCAGACATAGTACAGGAGATGGGAAGAGACTGCAGACACAGTACAGGAGATGACCAGAGACTGCAGACATAGTACAGGAGATGACCAGAGACTGCGGACATAGTACAGGAGATGGTCAGAGACTGCAGGCATACTACATGAGATGGTCAGAGACTGCAGACATACTACAGGAGATGGTCAGAGACTGCAGACATACTACAGGAGATGGGCAGAGACTGCGGACATAGTACAGGAGATGGTCAGAGAGTGCGGACATAGTACAGGAGATGGGAAGAGACTGCAGATATACTACAGGAGATGGGAAGAGACTGCGGACACAGTACAGGAGATGGGAAGAGACTGCAGACACACTACAGGAGATGGGAAGAGACCGCAGACATAGTACAGGAGATGGTCAGAGACCGCAGACATACTACAGGAGATGGTCAGAGACCGCAGACATACTACAGGAGATGGGAAGAGACTGCAGACATACTACAGGAGATGGGAAGAGACTGCAGACATACTACAGGAGATGGGAAGAGACTGCAGACATACTATAGGAGATGGTCAGAGACTGCAGACTTACTACAGGAGATGGTCAGAGACTACAGACATGATACAGGAGATGGTCAGAGACTGCGGACATAGCACAGGAGATGGGAAGAGACTGCGGACATAGTACAGGAGATGGTCAGAGACTGCAGACATACTACAGGAGATGGGCAGAGACTGCAGACATACTATAGGAGATGGTCAGAGACTGCAGACATACTACAGGAGATGGTCAGAGACTGCAGACATACTATAGGAGATGGTCAGAGACTGCAGACATACTACAGGAGATGGTCAGAGACTGCAGACATACTACAGGAGATGGGCAGAGACTGCGGACATAGTACAGGAGATGGTCAGAGAGTGCGGACATAGTACAGGAGATGGGAAGAGACTGCAGATATACTACAGGAGATGGGAAGAGACTGCGGACACAGTACAGGAGATGGGAAGAGACTGCGGACACAGTACAGGAGATGGGAAGAGACTGCGGACACACTACAGGAGATGGGAAGAGACCGCAGACATAGTACAGGAGATGGTCAGAGACCGCAGACATACTACAGGAGATGGGAAGAGACCGCAGACATACTACAGGAGATGGGAAGAGACTGCAGACATACTACAGGAGATGGGAAGAGACTGCAGACATACTATAGGAGATGGTCAGAGACTGCAGACATACTACAGGAGATGGGAAGAGACTACAGACATGATACAGGAGATGGGAAGAGACTGCAGACATAGCACAGGAGATGGGAAGAGACTGCGGACACAGTACAGGAGATGGTCAGAGACTGCAGACATACTACAGGAGATGGTCAGAGACTGCAGACATACTATAGGAGATGGTCAGAGACTGCAGTCACAGTACAGGAGATGGTCAGAGACTGCAGACATACTACAGGAGATGGTCAGAGACTGCAGACATAGTACAGGAGATGAGCAGAGACTGTAGACATAGTACAGGAGATGAGCAGAGACTGCAGACATAGTACAGGAGATGACCAGAGACTGCGGACATAGTACAGGAGATGACCAGAGACTACGGACATAGTACAGGAGATGACCAGAGACTGCAGACACAGTACAGGGGATGACCAGAGACTGCAGACATAGTACAGGAGATGGGCAGAGACTGCAGACATACTACAGGAGATGACCAGAGACTGCAGACATAGTACAGGAGATGGTCAGAGACTGCAGACATACTACAGGAGATGGGCAGAGACTGCAGACATACTATAGCAGATGGTCAGAGACTGCAGTCACAGTACAGGAGATGGTCAGAGACTGCAGACATACTACAGGAGATGGTCAGAGACTGCAGACATACTACAGGAGATGGTCAGAGACTGCAGACATAGTACAGGAGATGAGCAGAGACTGTAGACATAGTACAGGAGATGAGCAGAGACTGCAGACATAGTACAGGAGATGACCAGAGACTGCGGACATAGTACAGGAGATGACCAGAGACTACGGACATAGTACAGGAGATGACCAGAGACTGCAGACACAGTACAGGGGATGACCAGAGACTGCAGACATAGTACAGGAGATGGACAGAGACTGCGGACATGGTACAGGAGAAGGTCAGAGACTGCAGACATGGTACAGGAGAAGGTCAGAGACTGCAGACATACTACAGGATATGACCAGAGACTGCAAACATACTACAGGAGATGGGCAGAGACTGGAAACATACTACAGGAGATGACCAGAGACTGCAGACATACTACAGGAGATGGTCAGAGACTGCAGACATACTACAGGAGATGACCAGAGACTGCAGACATACTACAGGAGATGGTCAGAGACTGCAGACATACTACAGGAGATGACCAGAGACTGCAGACATACAACAGGAGAAGGTCAGAGACTGCAGACATAGTACAGGAGACGGTCAGAGACTGCAGACATACTACAGGAGACGGTCAGAGACTGCAGACATAGTACAGGAGACGGTCAGAGACTGCAGACATACTACAGGAGACGGTCAGAGACTGCAGATATGGTACATGAGATGGTCAGAGACTGCAGACATAGTACAGGAGATGGTCAGAGACTGCAAACGTACTACAGGAGATGATCAGAGACTGCAGATATGGTACAGTCACATGTGCTCAGGGTGAACCTTCTCTCATCTGTGAAAAGCACAGGGTGCCAGTGGTGGACCTGCCAATTCTGGGGTTCAATGGACAATGCCAATCTGGCTCTATGGTGCCGGGCAGTGAGCACAGGGCCCACTAGAGGACGTCGGGTCCTCAGGCCACCCTCATAAAGTCTGTTTCTGATTGTTTGGTCAGAGACATTCACACCAGTGGCCTGCTGGAGGTCATTTTGTAGGGCTCTGGCAGGGCTCATCCTGTTCCTCCTTGCACAAAGGAGCAGATACCGGTCCAGCTGATGGGTGAAGGACCTTCTACAGCCCTGTCCAGCACTCCTAGAGGAACCGCCTGTCTCCTGGAATCTCCTCCATGCTCTTGTCTCCTGGAATCTCCTCCATGCTCTTGAGTCTGTTCTGGGAGACACAGCAAACCTTCTGGCAATGGTACGTATTGATGTGCCATCCTGGAGGAGTTGGACTGCCCATGCAACCTCTGTAGGGTCCAGGTATGGCCTCATGCTAACAGTAGTGACACTGACCCTAGCCAAATGCAAAACTAGTGAAAAACAGTCAGAAAAGATGAGTAGGGAAAAAAATGTCACCTGTAAAACGATTTCTGTTTTGGGGGTCGTCTCATTGTTGCCCATCTAGTGTACCTGTTGTTAATTTCATTAACACCAAAGCAGCTGAAACTGATGGACAACCCCCTTTGCGACTTACCTGACCAGATCAATATCCCAGGAGGTTCATCGACTTGAGTCCAGACTCTGATGATAAAGTCTTCCCTTCATTTTTTTGAGCTGTGTGTGTATAATATATATATATATATATTGTACGTTCACATCAGTCCCTATGTTATAAATATATAGTGCCGTGCTCCTATTTGCTTGTATATATATATATCTTGATCCTAGGAGTATATGAATTAATATCTGAAACAATTCATAAATCACTGTGACTAGTGAATAAAAACAATCAATATTAAGTAATAAATATAAATAAATCACTAGTGAATCACTATAACTAGTGAATCAAATGAATAAAAATATGAATCAGCAACCTACATTGATGTGACTGATAACAATCAATCCTTAATTGAATGTGACTATAAAGGAATAAAATACAAATCAACACAATTCTAAATCTGTGCCCCTCTGATCTGCTGTGATCACTTCATCTATATAGTGCAAAAGCATACATATAAGTGCAAGTGCAAATACATAAAATATAAAAGACAATAAATTAAAAAGTCTTTCAAATAAGTGCAGTGTGCAGGTGGGTTCCTTATTCCCTCTCGCCGAGTGCTTAGTGGTCTCCCTATGCGCTCACCTTAATATTTGCCTGAATAAATTCAGGCAAATACACTTTTAATCCTTCCAGGATTGATGGGACGATACTCTCACATAAGCTGTTCCAGAAGGTAGATATGGATTTACAGGGATTCTCCTGTGCTCTCCTCTTTCCCCCCCCGTGCAGCTGCTCACAAATGGACTTCCTGACCAGCTCTCCAGGAATCTCCTACTTCCCCTCCTGGGGTCACCACCTTCTCCAATCCTCCTTTCACCAGCATAAGGAATGTGGGTCAACTCCTCAATGAATTCTGATTCCGCCAACACAGGAATGGTTTCTTGGAGTCAAACAATCCTTTGCTCAGAGACAATCTAACTTTTAAACCTCAGTTGAAGGAACAATCACCCCAGGTGTATGCGTATCAAAGCCTTTGACTCCAAGAAACCATAGGCAGCTTTCTTCCTCCTCCAAACACGGCGAGTTGAGTTGATGCCAAAGAGCTGGATTTTGGTCTCATCTGACCACAACACTTCCCACCAGTCCTCCTCTGCATCATTCAGATGTTCAGTGGCAGACTTCAGACGGGCCTGGACATGTGCTTTCTTGAGCAGAGGGACCTTGCGGGCACTGCAGGATTTCAGTCCTTGTTGGCGTAGTGTGTTACCAATTGTTTTCTTGGTGACTGTGGTCCCAGCTGCCTGGAGATCATTGACAAGATCCTCACGTGTAGTTCTGGGATGATTCCTCACTGTTCTCATGATCATTGACACTCCACGAGGTGAGATCTTGCATGGTGCAGCAGACCTAGGGAGACTGACACTTGTTTTGTGTTTCTTCCATTTGTGAATGATTGCACCAACTGTTGTCACCTTCTCACCAAGCTGCTTGGCCATAGTTTGGTAGCCCAGTCCAGCCTTGTGTAGGTCTACAATCTTGTCCCTGACATCCTTGGACAGCTCTTTGGTCTTTGCGATGGTGGAGAGTTTGGAATCTGATGGTTTGATTGCTCCTGTGGACAGGTGTCTTTTATACAGGTAACACAATGAGATTAGCAGCACTCCCTTTAAGAGACTGCTTCTAATCTCAGCTGGTTACCTGTATGAAAGACACCTGGGAGCCAGAAATCCTGCTGAATGATAGCGGATCAAATCCTTCTTTCCCTCATGAACATGCAGATCAGTCATCATTTGTTAGACGCATTTCTGCTGAATTTGTTGTTGTATTCTGTCTCTCAGTGTTACAATACACCAAACATTCGATTTTTAGACAGATTATTTCTTTGTGAGGGGCGAACATTCAAAATCAGCCGGGGAGCAAATATGCATTTCTTTCACTGTGTGTGTAAATATATTTATATAAAGAACTAAATATTGTACTTGAAATAACCCCCTCTAACTCCTCGCTCTTTAATAAGTAGAAGAGGTGGAACTTTTGCTCCCAAGGCATTCAGCCATGGTTATTTACAGCTTGGCCTTCATACAGGCTGGTCAACTGCAGAAAATGTGGCTGCAGAATATATACTGTATATTATTTAATTGCATCAAGATAAAACCTTGTTTTTGGAAATAGTAAAAGGTTATAAAAATAAAAATTAAAATAGAAATAAAAGTAAAAATAAATATAAAAATAAAACTAAAAAGTAAAAAATAATGAACAAAAATAAAAAATAAAGTAAAAGGTTGTAGAAATTATTACAATTGTTATCACCACAACAATTAATACAGAAAAAATGGGGAAGGATGTGGAAAGTAGAAAAAAAAACACACAAAGAAGGAGATATTGACAAGAAAACACAATATAAATGTATCTGTGAATAGACACCCGTGGTCAAGTGCATTGTTTTGGCCAATCACAATGCACTGTCAGGGCGCAGTGCATTGTGGGGCACAGCGGGCAAATAGCCCGTCGGACGCTCTTACTGTTCGTGTGTTCAGCGAACACACGAATGGCCAATGTTTGAGTCGAACGTACGTTCGACTCCAACATTAAACCCATCACTACTAAAAACATAGAAAGGCCTAGATGGGAAGGTGGTTGAACATGCCGGTCTTCAAGTTGTAAAGACTCAGCAAGTACAGAAAAATATTCATCGATCTCCAGGGGCGGACTGACAACTCATGGGGCCCCTGGGCAATAGGGGATCATGGGGCCCCTGTGTCCTTGTCCAAACTCAAAAAAGCCTATGAAAAAGGTACCAGGGGCATCTCATGGGGCCCCCTACTGACCCCGGGCCCTCGGGCAGTGCCCGAGTTTCCAAATGGTCAGTCTGCCCCTGTCGATCTCCCAAAATGTTCTCAGTTCCAAACTTCCTATTGTGAGTTACATACAGCATTTTTGTAGACTGAAAGGTGTCAGCCCTGCCCATTGTTTTTGCTAAATTTCTCAGATAACACAGGAAGTGTGCAGAGAACACAGGACAGCTCTAACTTCAACAGGATTTTTTTTTTTTGTACTTTTAATATCAGGCTTTGAAGAATTTTGTTCAGGCTGGTCCTGTGTTCTCAACCATTCCCAGGACCCCCAGCCACCTTAATGTCCCCCAATTTTTTTTCTACCGCTCACAACAACATCTGGGCATTTTTTTCATCCCACAGATTCCAGGGTGTTCTTTTTCTCACTGATCACTGACACTGGGTTGTTTGTCTTTCCACTTACCAATGACACCAGAGCTTTTTCTCCTCCTACGCCACACTACGCCTATAATTCCACCTTCTCACCACTGACTTTGGAGCATTTTTCAAATGCATCTCAAATGTGAACCACTTTCCCTCAAATCATACTTAATTCCGAAGACGTCTTTCTTGTCTGATGCAGATCAAAGAAGTGAGAGGTGACATGGGGAGGGCAGATTATAACATTTCAGAGGAGGAAGATTTGACTTGGGATTAGCTACAAGAAGTTTCAGCCCACCAACACCTAAAACCAGATCAGAATGGTATTTACCTTTAATTAATTACAAATGTTTTTAATTTATTTTTCAGCAATGATTTGTGCTATGTCTGTGGAAAATAAGACCTTCTACCAGCCAAAGAACTTCATTTTAATAGGGATCCCAGGCTTGGAAGTGGCCCACTTCTGGATCTCCATTCCTATGGTTGTCATGTACATCTTGACCATCCTAGGAAATTGTGTCATACTTGCCATCATTATGCCAAAAGAAACTTTCCACAAGCCCATGTACCTTTTCCTTTCCATGATGGCCATCATTGACCTTGTGGCATCTGCCACGACCACCCCCAAGATCCTTTGCATCTTCTGGTTCGACTCTAAAGAGATTGACTTCAGTGCCTGCTTGGTCCAGCTCTTCTTAATCCACGCCTTCTCCATGATGGAGTCTACCATTCTTTTGGCGATGGCTTTTGACCGTTATGTTGCCATCTGCCATCCTCTCAGATACACCTCAATCTTGACCAACTCTGTTATTGCCAGGATTGGGGTCTTGGCAATGATTCGAGGATCATGCTTGATGGCTCCGGCTCCTTTCCTGATAAGGAGACTGTCTTACTGTCAAAACAATGTCATCTCTCACACCTACTGTGGACATATGGCTGTTGTAAAGATTGCCTGCACTGATACCAGCATCAACCAGGTGTACGGCCTTACCGTGGCACTTCTGGTAATTGGCGTGGATATTATTTGTATAGCTGTGTCATACTGTGCCATATTCAGGATGGTCTTCAGACTGTCTTCCAGGGAAGCTCGTCGCAAGGCCTTGGGCACATGTGGCCCCCACATCTGTGTCATCCTGATCTCCTACATCCCAGCTCTCTTCTCCTTCTTTTCTCACAGATTTGGACACAACATCCCTCTCCATGTTCACATTATCTTCGCCAACCTCTACATTCTCATCCCGCCCATGTGTAATCCCATGATCTACGGGGCCAGGACCAAGGAGATCCGGAGAAGGATAGTTGTGATTTTTTCATCAATCAGATTAAACTGAGTTTTACTCTTTTTTTATTCATCTATGACCAGATTCGATTGTCTAGAAACATTGAACAGTTTCCAGGGAATGCAAATGTATTGAGTGCTACTTATGGCTATACCCAGAATCCTCCCAGAAAACAACAGACCAACCAAGAAAAATAAATACATTATAATTAGTATTCTGCTGCGAGATATCTTTAAAATCTGGACTGAGATGTTAAATAGTCCCACAAAAGTGGGCCATTTGTGTTATTTTTCCCAATGTTCACGGTGAACTCCATAACATGGATTCCTGCTCAGGGGCGGACTGACAACTCATGGGGCCACTGGGCAATAGGGGATCATGGGGCCCCTGTGTCCTTGCAAAGCCTATGAAAAAGGTACCAGGGGCATCTCATGGAGCCCCCTACTGACCCCGGGCCCTCGGGCAGTGCCCCAGTTTTCAAATGGTCAGTCCACCCCTGTTCCTGCTACACACGTATCAACTGCTTAAGTGCCAAAATGAATTATTAACTAAGATAAACTGAATCATGAGATTGATTTATATCTCCCAAGGTATTGAATAAATCACACAAAAAGTAAGAAATTAAGATCATCTTATTTGTATTGTAGGGGAAACTTTGTGAGCTAAACCAAAAAAGGGGATGTTTTCGAGATGCATGAAACAACTGTAAAACTGTTTTGTAAGATGACACAATGTTAACATCAATTAAAGGAACAAAAAATAAACTGAAACGGTCTATGTTTTTAACTGCTTTGTTGGGTCCCTCCTGTAACAGACCCCGGACACCCACGACTGGGTATCTCCGTCAAGAAGCTGCTTCTCAGGCTCTGGAACACGAGACCAGTAAATCTGGCTATTGTTACCCCAAGATCCAGACGACACCCGATTTGAAGTAAGCCAGAAGGTAAAGTAGTTTATTTGAACACAGATACAAGATATAGACACTCAGGGGACAGTCCCCCCTCCCTGCATAATGACACAGGGCGGGGCAATCTACATTTAGTAACAAGAGACACACAGTTATTCAAACTTCACTCCAGCAGACAGTACCATCAGGAGGGCAGGCTGCTGGAGACACCCCCACTAAGCTAATACCCATAAACACATACATCCCATAATAGTTTGCTCCTAAGCAAGACAAATAATAGAACAATGGGATGCAGCCACACAACACCAAAAAATCCACAACCCCCACCCCACCTATCTCCTAGACATGTCTACACAATAATAGGACAGATCATCCTGTACCCCTAACAGGCACAGGGTGACTTACACATAATAGGGATATAGGGAGCTGAGACAGGGGTCTCCCCACCTCTCCAAAGTGAGCTGGGTTCCATGGGCCCCCCACCCAAAGTGACTCCCGTCACACCTCCTTTACACAGGCTTAAAATAAAGTTATTCTTCTCCAGGTGTTAAAGAACTCCTTAGGCCTAGATAGGCTCCAGGATCTTTTGACCTCCACCGCAGGTTAGTTTTAAGTTTATATGGCAGGGATCTCCAAATCTAATCAAAGGGTCAGTTTACTGTCCTTCAGGCTTTAGGGGGGCCGGATGGACTGTGGCCAGCGGGTGTAGAAAATGCTGCGCCATCGGTGCACCATCATTGGTTTTATTGGGAGGAATAGTCCCCCCCGTTGTTGGTACCAATGGGTCAATGGGAAGAATAGTGCCCCATTGATTGTGTCAGAAGGGGGGATAGTGTCCCATCATTGGAGTCAGTTGATGGAATAGAACCCAAAAGGCCAGATAAAGGCAAGCAAAGGCCACATCCAGTCCCTGAACAACAGTTTGGAGACCACAGCTCTATAGGGTTGATTTGCTAAAACTGGAGAGTCAAAATCTGGTGCAGCTGTGCATGGGAGCCAATCAACTTCTCACTTCAGCTTGTTCAATTAAGCTATGACAATAAAACCTGGAAGCTGTTTGGCTCCCATGCACAGCTGAACCAGATTTTGCATCCCCAGTTTTAGTACTGTAAATCAATCCCTTTATGTCTTTGCCACAGGTCAGAATCTGTAGGCCCAGATTGGTGTCTACATTGTAGTTTCTTTGGTCTCTGTCACTGGTCAGGTTAGACCTCTTTAGGCCTTTGCCATAGACCACTTTAGGACAATTTATACCCAGATGGGCAGCTAGGAGAACAAACCACCCTTTTTTGTCCCTGACTTCCTTGTCCAGGCAAAGGGCCTGGGAGGCAAAGACTGGACCTTTCACAGGAACCTTCCACCACTATGTCCTCACTAGGCAAAGCCTGGGACATAAAACATCCTTCTAGAAGGAGAAGGTCTCTCAGAATATTTATTCTTTTTTTCCCAGCCAACGTTACTGACATAAACCCCTCAATGACTGGTCATGGCAAAATACATTTTAATACCCAATACATGATATCTTCTCACAATACCTACTGGAGAACACTCAGCAGTAGAAGGTCAAAGCAAATGATGTCCTGGGGCATAAGAGAAACCCAACCAAAGCCAATCACATTACCAGAGCTCAGGCTGACTACAGCCTACACACTGAATTCTGAGTAGACTGATCAACTTGCACTGGCAGAGGAACAGTTAGGTACAGTGACTGGGCACAAAGCATAATTTGTGCAGTAAAGTGGACCTGACATCTGACTTATTTCATGGTAAGTAAAGCACACTGTGTGTGGAAGTATAACATATCGATATAAATATTGGCAGAACATGGGCAGCACAGTGGCTAAATAGTTAGCACCCCCACATGATGGCTCTAGGGTTGCTGGTTTAAATCTTAACCACCTGCCTGGAGTTTGCACATTCTCCCTGTGCCTGAGTAGGTTTCCTCCGGGTACTCCAGTTTCCTCCCACACTCCAAAGACATGCTGGTAGGTTAATTGGCTTTTGTCTAAATTGGCTGTGTGTGTATAAATGTGATTTAGGGACCATAGACTGTATTTTCCTTGAAGGTTAGGGACTGCTGTGAATGTACACTATATATATATATATATATATATATATATATATATATATATATATATACTGCTCAAAAAAATGAAAGGAAGACTTATTAATCAGAGTCTAGCATCAAGTTAATTAAACTCCAGGAATATACTGTAGATCTGGTCAGGTAAGTAGCAGAGGGGGTTGTTAATCAGTTTCAGCTGCTTTGGTGTTAATGAAATTAACAACAGGTGCACTAGATGGGCAACAATGAGACGACCCTCAAAACAAGAATAGTTTACAGGTGGAGGCCACTGACATTGTTTTCGCTCATCATCTGCATTTGTTTTGCATTTGGCTAGGATTAGTGTCACTACTGGTAGCATGAGGCCATACCTGGACCCTACAGAAGTTGCACAGGCAGTCCAACTCCTCCAGGGTGACACATCAATACGTGCCATTGCCAGAAGGTTTGCTGTGTCTCCCAGCACAGTCTCAAGAGCATGGAGGAGATTCCAGGAGATAGGCAGTTCCTCTAGGAGAGCTGGACAGGGCCGTAGAAGGTCCTAAACCCATCATCAGGAGGTATCTCCTCTTTTGTGCAAGGAGGAACAGGATGAGCACTGACAGAACCCTACAAAATGACCTCCAGCAGGCCACTGGTGTGAATGTCTCTGACCAAATAATCAGAAGCAGAGTTCATGAGGGGGGCCTGAGGGCCGACATCGTCCAGTGGGCCCTGTGCTCACTGCCCGGCACCATAGAGCTGGATTGGCATTTGCCATTGAACACCAGAATTGGCAGGTCCACCACTGGCACCCTGTGCTTTTCACAGATAAGAGAAGGTTCACCCTGAGCACATGTGACAGACTTGATAGGGTCTGGAAAAGCCGTGGAGAACGTTCTGCTGCCTGTAACATCGTTCAGCATGACTGTTTTGGTGGTGGGTCAGTGATGGTCTGGGGAGGCACAGACCTCTACAGGCTAGGCAATGGCTAGACAATGGTACCATTAGGTATCGGGATGAAATCCTTGGACCCATTGTCAGACCCTACGTTGGTGCAGTGGGTCCTGGGTTCCTCCTGGTGCACGACAATGCCCGGCCTCATGTGGCGAAAGTATTCAGGCAGTTCCTGGAGGATGAAGTAATTGATACCATTGAATGGCCCCCATACTCACCTGACCTGAAGCCAATAGAATACCTCTGGGATATTGTGTTTCAGTCCATCCGACGCCACCAGGTTGCACCTCAGACTGTCCAGGAGCTCAGTAATGCCCTGGTCCAGATCTGGGAGGAAATCCCCCAGGACACCATGGTCTCAATAGGACCCTCTCCCGACATTGTAAGGCATGCATACAAGCACGTGGGGGCCATACAAACTACTGAGGACCATTCTGAGTTGCTGCAATGACATTTCACCCAAATGGATTTGCCTGTTGCATAATTTTTTCACTTTGAATTTTTTCTCTGAATTCAGTCCTCTGTAGGTCGATCATTTTCATTTCCATCAAACGATGGGGCATCCTTATGTTCCTAACACATAATCCAGTATGATATTTTTCCCCATTGAGATCTGATGTGTTTTCAAAGTGTTCCTTTATTTTTTTTGAGCAGAGTATACTGTATGTAAAGTGCTGTGTAAATTAACGCGCTATATAAGTACTTGTAATAAATGTAGCACCCTCCTAGTCAGCTAGAAGTTGCCAGACCTAAATTGTTAGCTAGGAGGGCTGAGTAGCAGCCTGGGTGTGATAGCTAGCAGGGGTCAAACTTTGGCCAGAGCTGAAAGGTTCTGCAGACCAACCCTCTGGAATTTCCCCCTACCATAAAATTTTGGAAAAAGGTCCAGAAGCAGTGGGTGGTTTTGAAAAGTGGCTGATCTGCACTTTTGAGGAAGCCTTGCCAATCCCCAACAGGAGGTGTGGCAAGGGGTCAGGACAACCCTCGAATGATTGAGCCCGCTCAGCTGTGGGAGAGTTTGGGTGGAAGACAGGGAGAGAATGTGAAGCTAACGACAGGAGCCTGGGAGGGGTCCCATATGGAGAGAGGGGCTCACCTACAGGCAGTGGAGCTGGGAAGGATGAAAACTGAGACCCTCACCAGCCCCTAGAGTGAGGACCACCAGCAGGGAAGGAGTGGTTCAGCTAGAAGGCCTGGTAGCAGCCACCAACCCCACCAGCCGCACAGGAGAAGTACTAAGTGAGTAGACCTGCACCCCCTGGGCCAGATAGGGGAAGGAGCACTCTGGTTTGAAACCAGATTCACCACCTACTGGACTGTCTAATCTCTTAAAATGACAAACACTGGATCCTCTGCTCAGGGATACCTGCAGACAGCTGGATAAAGGAAGATGAGTTTATCTAGGTTCTAGGGTGGTACACTAGGAGACGCTGGCTGGCTCTCCAACAGAGACTGTGTTGCAGTGGAGGCTTGTAAATAGTTCCAGGAAGCTGTCCTCAGTTCATCAGTTGCAATTGTCATCCTGTACATCTCTAACCCTATCCCAGTTCAAATCCCTTTCATAAAATCACAAAAACAACGCTCAAGGACTGATCTCTGACTCCTGGATGCAAGCGTGCGTGAAAATGCGTGTTGCCTGGCTGTGCAAGACTATAGGGGAATCCAAAATCTTTGGGTTGACTGTTGTCCTGTTTGTCATCATATGTGATGTCACCCTCATTGCTGTGTCCTACTTTTTCATCGTGAAGACAATACTGAAGCTCTCCTGTCAGGCTGCCAAAAAAAAAGAATCCTTTACCACATGTACAGGTGAAACTCGAAAAATTAGAATATCGTGCAAAAGTTCATTTATTTGAGTAATGCAACTTAAAAGATGAAACTAATATATGAGATAGACTCATTACATGCAAAGCAAGATAGTTCAAGCCGTGATTTGTCATCATTGTGATGATTATGGCTTACAGCTCATGAAAACCCCAAATCCACAATCTCAGAAAATGAGAATATTGTGAAAAGGTGGAATATTCTCGGCTCAAAGTGTCCCACTCTAATCAGCTCATTCAGCCATAACACCTGCAAAGGGTTCCTGAGCCTTTAAATGGTCTCTCAGTCTGGTTCAGTAGGAATCACAATCATGGGAAAGACTGCTGACCTGACACCATCATTGACACCCTTCATAAGGAGGGAAAGCCTCAAAAGGGAATTGCAAAAGAAGTTGGATGTTCCCAAAGTGCTGTATCAAAGCACATTAATAGAAAGTTATGTGGAAGGGAAAAGTGTGGAAGAAAGGTGCACAAGCAGCAGGGATGACCGCAGCCTGGAGAGGATTGTCAGGAAAAGGCTATTCAAAAGTGTTGGGGACTTTCACAAGGAGTGGACTGAGGCTGGAGTCAGTGCATCAAGAGCCATCACACACAGACAGATCCTGGACATGGGCTTCAAATGTCGTATTCCTCTTGTCAAGCCGATCCTGAACAACAAACAACGTCAGAAGCATCTTACCTGGGCTAAAGAAAAACAGATCTGGTCTGTTGCTCAGTGGTCCAAAGTCCTCTTTTCTGATGAGAGCAACTTTGCATCTCATTTGGAAACCAAGGACCCCGAGTATGGAGGAAGAATGGAGAGGCCCAAGGACCCCGAGTATGGAGGAAGAATGGAAAGGCCCAAGGACCCCGAGTATGGAGGAAGAATGGAGAGGCACAAGGACCCAGAGTATGGAGGAAGAATGGGGAGGCCCAAGGAACCCGAGTATGGAGGAAGAATGGAGAGGCACAAGAACCCAGAGTATGGAGGAAGACTGGAGAGGCCCAAGGACCCCGAGTATGGAGGAAGAATGGAGAGGCCCAAGGACCCCGAGTATGGAGGAAGAATGGAGAGGCCCAAGAACCCAGAGTATGGAGGAAGAATGGAGAGGCACAAGGACCCCGAGTATGGAGGAAGAATGGAGAGGCACAAGGACCTCGAGTATGGAGGAAGAATGGAGAGGCCCAAGGACCCCGAGTATGGAGGAAGAATGGAGAGGCACACACTCCAAGATGCTTGAAGTCCAGTGTGAAGTTTCCACAGTCTGTGTTGATTTGGGGAGCCATGTCATCTGCTGGTGTTGGTCCACTGTGCTTCATTAAGTCCAGGGTCAACGCAGCTGTTTACTAGGAGATTTTGGAGCACTTCATGCTTCCTTCCGCATACGAGCTTTATGGGGATGCTGACTTCATTTTCCAGCATGACTTGGCACCTGCCCACACTGCCAAAAGCACCAAAACCTGGTTCAATGACCGTGGGATTACTGTGCTTGATTGACCAGCAAACTCGCCTGACCTGAACCCCACAGAGAATCTATGGGACATTGCCAAGAGACAGATGAGAGACATGAGACCGAACAATGCAGAAGAGCTGAAGGCCGCTATTGAAGCATCCTGGTCTTCCATAACACCTCAGCAGTGCCACAGGCTGATAGCTTCCATGCCACGCCGCATTGAGGCAATAATTGCTGCAAAGGGGCCCAAACCAAGTCCTGAGTACATATGCATGCTTCTACTTTTCAGAGGTCCGATATTGTTCTATGTACAATCCTTGTTTTATTGATTGCATGGAATATTCTCATTTTCTGAGATTGTGGATTTGGGGTTTTCATGAGCTGTAAGCCATAATCATCACAATGATGACAAATCACGGCTTGAACTATCTTGCTTTGCATGTAATGAGTCTCATATATTAGTTTCACTCTTTAAGTTGCATTACTGAAATAAATGAACTTTTGCACCATATTCAAATTTTTCGAGTTTCACCTGTACATCCCATGTCTGCGTCTTCTTCACATCCTACACCCTGGGGGCCTTATCTTGTGTGACCTACAGAATAGGTAACATTGTACCACGTATTCACATCATAATGGCTGTCTTTTACCTGATCATTCCACCAGTTATAAACCCCATCATTTATGGTGTGAAGACCAAGGAGATCAGGACTGCAGTCTACAAAGTCATCAGACAACTGGGAAAATAAGATCACTACTGGTTTCATCACAGAAAAGACCTCAGTTACCAAAGCTGTATTTTTTAGCACATGTTTGCTTCAAATACTAAACCAAGGTTACAATAAAATGTTATTTATTCATTTATTTACTTTCATCTCCTTTATTGTGACTCTGGGTTGAGCACAGACCATGAAAATCAGCTCATTGAAAACACTGATCTATTTTTGAAGCACCTCATGTGGTGCTTTTTGGACTTTCTCATGGAAAGCATCATTTTTTGTTTCAAATAGGACAGGAAATGGTTAAAATGTCTGCCAAAAAGTACACAATGTACTGGGAGTGCCCATATCTACTTGGATATAACCAGGTGGAGGGTGATTTAGAGAAAGGGGTTGAAAGGGAGTTCAGAAAGGAGGCAGTCACCGACCACCTGAAGAGTGCTTATAGGAAGATTGTGGCAACCTACCTTGGGTACAGCCAACTGAGGCCAACATGCCAAGAGGAAGGGAGATAGAAGGCAGCCCTGCTTTGTGCCATTAAGAACAGAGGTGGTTGGTGAAGACATATGTTGTAGTTTCAGCTCTGCTGTAGGAGTTGTATAGAGAGAGTGGATGGCTCAAAGACTAAAGGGTCTCCAATACATATGTGGAGAACAAGAACACCTTTGTTATCCATAGTCCTGGTGTTGTTTCCAGCCCGGCAGAATATTATAAACCCAACCTGGTGCTTCCATATAATGTAGGGCAGGAAGGAACCAAACCGAGTAGCCAGAACTACTACAGGCAATAACTAGCTTTGTTTTCTGGGTCTTTGTCCAGTTTAAGGAACAACATAACCTAAGAGTGTGACATCATAATCAAGATCAGGTGACCTTTCAAAAATCTTTCAAAAATCTAATAAACCGATTTGTCATATGAGGGATCAAGGTGTGAGACAAAGTTTTATAACAAAGATATGGAAGTCTGTCAGTGGCAGGAGATTTATGGAGAGGTCCTGTAGGTCTACAGTGGCTGCTATCTCCTCCAGAGTTATTGGACGGTTAAGTTGCATGATATCTATGACTTTCAGCTGAGAAAGACCAATTTAGTTCAGGTAATCTTGGATGTGGGGGGGATGCTCAATTCTGGGTCAAATGTGAGATAAGTAGTGTACGGGAGATCAGCAAGGCAGAGCACAGGGGATTCAGGAGAGAACAGTGCAGGGTGGCAAGTAGAGAACAGTATAGGGGGGACAGGAGAGAACTGTACAGGGGAGGGTAGGAAGGAACAGAATCAGGGGGCCAGAAGAGCCCAGCATAGTACAGGGAGGTCATGAGGGAATAGTACAGGGGTGCCAGGAGAGGACAGTATGGGGATCAAGGAGAGGATAGTATATGGGGGCGATGAGAGAACAGTATAGGAGGGACAGGAGAGAACTGTACAGGGGAGGGCAGGAAGGAACAGTATAAGGGGGCCAGAAGAGCACAGCATAGTACAGGGAGGTCATGAGGGAATAGTACAGGGGTGCCAGGAGAGGACAGTATGGGGGTCAAGGAGAGGATAGTATATGGGGGCCATGAGAGAACAGTATAGGGGGGACAGGAGAGAACTGTACAGGGGAGGGCAGGAAGGAACAGTATAAGGGGGCCAGAAGAGCACAGCATAGTACAGGGAGGTCATGAGGGAATAGTACGGGGGTGCCAGGAGAGAAAACAATGGGTCAAGAAGATAGTACATGGGGGCCACAAGAGAACAGTATAGGGGGGTCAGGAAGTAACAGTATAGGGGGGCCAGGAAGTAATAGTATAGGGGGCCAGGAAGGAACAGTATAGGGGGGAAATAGAGCACAGAGGACCCCAGAGGGTCCTCCATGATCTCCCTTTCCATCAGAAGGGGTACAAGGAGGCCAGGAGGAAACAGTACTGAAGGGTTGCAGTGGTTTTCCTCATGCAGAATAGCTCAGGAAAGCTGCTGGATCATATCTGGTGTGCTGACCCCCACCTGCCCTCCTCTCTTGTCCTTCCTAAGTGATGTTATACACAGGCACCTGGGACAGATAGAAGGGGAGGGCTGGCTGGGATCGGGACTTGACAGGGATGCAAGTTGTTCCTTCTGCAACTCTGCAGCTTGACTATTAGCTATGTGGGGATGCGATCTACCCGTCTTCTGCTTGTGATGGATGGGCAGATCCTGGTGGAGCCATTGGGGACCTCTCACGGAACCTCGGTTGAGAAACACTGTTCTAGATGTTGGTCTCACCATTTTATTGAGAGGAGGAAAAGAAATACCACTTTAATGAGCAGACTATAAGAAAAAATTATACTGTGATGGTGGAGAACATCAATAGGAAGTTTAAATGTTATAAAGATAAACTAATTTGTCAAATTTACCCTCTTACCTGTCAATTAAGGCCTGAGAGGAGGACAGAAACTATCATCTACTGTATCCCAACACTCAGTCAACTGTAGGAGGTACATGATGGAGCCCACAAGCAAACTAAATTGGAACCTTATCCCTGCAGTGACCCCTAGTGGCAGATTTCTCTTGTCTGAGAACTGAACTGAGAAGAACAGTGTTACTTGAATTGTATTCCAGGCTTTGAGTGTCTTCAGCTGAACTTTTCATAAAAAGTGTCAGAAACCTTTCATTAAGGTCTTCATGTTATATACAGTAGTTTAAATACTATATAATATTTATCATTTTAAAAGAACATATTCTATACTTGTTTATATTTTTTTTTCAAATTGTCTTGACTTTGGAAAGAAACTGAAAAAAAAACAGATTTATTTTCAATTATTCTGTTTTTTTCCAGGCCTTCCTATCTCTAGCCAGAAGTCATAGAGATCAAGTTTTCAAAATAGTTGTCTGAATAAGGGAAATAGGTATGCTGTGTTATCTGACACCAAGCCATCAGTAGCGAGTCCTTTAAGTCCTGAATGTAGCTAGGTGGGACCTCCATGGATTGGACTTGTTTTTCCAGCACATCAGACAGATACTCTATTGAATTCACATCTAGAGAATTTGGAGGCCAAGTCAACATCTTGAACTTTTTGTTGTGTTCCTCAAACCATTCATGAACCATTATTTGCAGTGTGTCAGGGAGCATTATCCTGCTGAAAGAGACCACTGCCATCAGGGAATACCGTTTCCATGAAGGGGTGGACTTGGTTACCAACAATGTTCAGGTAGGTGGCACATGTCAAGTAACATCCATATGAATGGCAGGAGCCAAGGTTTCCAGAACATTCCCCAAATCATCACACTGCCTCTGCCGGCTTGTCTTCTTTCCCTGCATAATGGTGCCAAGCACCCAGGCCAGCCTCATCATGTCAAAGAAAACTTGGTCCAGGTCTGATGCTCACATGCCCATTGTAGTCCCTTTTGGTTGTGGACATGGGTCAGCATGGGCACCCTGACTAATCTGCGGCTATATAGCCCCATACACAACAAACGGCAGTGAAAATGTTTTCTGTTTTTATTACATCAACTTCAGGGCCAACATGTTCAATTGCTGCCTAATACTGTAAAATAATACCCAAATTTTTGGTAAAATATAAGAGATTAGGTTGCATCGAGTAAATAGATACCAAACATAAAATTGTATGCACCCGGGAAATGGCGACAAACTACTGTACCTAAAAGCCTTTACAAATTTGCAGTTAATCATGACTAATAGCCCTAGAAATATTGCTCTCACTCTGAGATTTGTAGCCATACCTAACAATTGTGGTGCAATCATTGTTTACATTACCCATGCTTTTATGTGAATTTGTGTGTATGTGCATGGGGGATTTTTAACAATTTTTTTTTTACTTTTAATGATTTTTATTAATTTTTTTAATGTATTTTTATAACTTTTTTTTCCATCTAGCTTTATTGTTATTACGAGGAGGTTAAAAATGCTGAATTTGGATAAATTACAGGAAAATGCTTAACTTTTGACTAAGTATTCTCGTTAAAAAAAAATGCACAGAACTGAGATATTGCCATAAATACAAACGTTCTGGGACCAGGGATGTCCTAATGTATGGGCACTGCCCAGGGGCCCCATGATAATCTTGTATTACAACATACTTGCCAACTGTCCTGGATTTGCTGGGACAGTCACACTTTTTACTAAGCTGTCCCGGGGTGGCCTGGGCAGTGTCCAAGAATCTGTACTGTCCCCTCCTGATCCCTGTATTGTGCCCTCCTGACTCCCCCCTCTACTGTGCCCTTCTGCCCGCCCCCCCGTATTTGATTTATGGAATGTTTTCCTATTGTTTAAATTTTATTGAAAGTACTAACAAATACAAATATAGGTTTAATTTTATCAACGAATGAAGCTTTAATTATTCAGAGTAGGTGCGTAAATTGGGACAGACTGGTGTGGGTCCCGATGTATTACTTTGCCCAGGAGCCCATGATGCTATTAAGATGGCCCTGTCTGGTATATAGAGAGGGAAAGGCCCGGGGATTAAAGTGGTTAATGACAGATTACAGCATTCATGTAATTATTGATTTTTCCCATAGTTACGCTTTATGGTGTATTGTTTCCAGGGTCAACAAAATGTTCTTTTTTTTAAGTTCTAAAGTTTACCCAAAAAAAAAGATCTGTCCACTCAGAGTCATTAAAGAGAACCCCAATCAGAGGAATGTCAGTCCTGCAGAAGAAGTTGTAGGAATATGACTGCACACTTAGCAGTTTGTAAGTTCAGATCTCTTGCAGTTGTACTTTGTGATCAGTCTATGGAGAGGAGGAGTAGATGAACAGAGAAGCAAGATAATGAGGACATCCAATCTTCACCTGATGAAATCCCTTAGACTTGCGGCAGAACCAAATGAAACAAGTGACCATCTGGGCTTAAGTGGTCCCATTGAACACATCCCATAAAACAGCTGCAACTCTCTGTTGGAAGGCCTACGCCAGCTTAGGAAGTTACTTTCTCCGAGGCTTCTCCCTGGCCAGTGTCCCATCCTCAGACCTGCCTACAAACCTCTCATCCATAAGAGGAGGTGGAACATTGGAAATGAGGCATGGATCGTGGGAACCGAGGTGGAACATATATCGGGAGGTGGTCTTAGATGGAGTCCTCAAACTTGGCTGCAATAACAACAGTCAGCAGAACCTGGAAAGGACTCTCCTCTCTGAAGTTTCAGAGGCTCGGCAAGATGCTTCTTGATTGCAACCCAGTCTCTGGTACTGAGGCAGTGTTAATCGAGTATTAGTTCAGGATCTGTCAATGAAGAAAACACTTGGGAACAGATCATTTAGAACTGATGCAAACGCATTACATGTTCAGTCAAAGCTCCATAAAAAAGATACAGATGAGGATCATGAGGAAACACAGTTCAGTCATCGATCCTTCTCCAAAAAAAAAAGGAAAAGGGTAAAGTACAAAAAGCGTATGCGCCAATAGGAGAATGATCAGCAGGACTGGTGCAGGCATATGGAATTAAAAGTCCATTATAAATCCATGATAAAAAGGGGGGAGGGGAGTTGGAGATAAGATGGTCTACTTGGGCAGCTGGTTTCCAGAGTAGAAGAAGGCTCACTAGATGCACACAATAGTAAACAGAAATGGAAAATGTGCCTCTAAGTGTAATGCCACAAATGTATGTATTAAAAACAATGTAGGTTAACAAATGGCAAGTCAAGTGCTCTAGAAGAGTAAAGGGCGCGAAATAAAGCCCGTGCGGGGTCCTGGATGGTGAAGCTTGGGAAAAGAGCAATTCTGCGCACCCTGGTGGTGTCCCCTGATGTGCTTTATTTAGCTCACCCTAGGCAACAATAAAATTGGGCACCACCACCAGCACACCCCCCCCCCAGTCCCTGCCAACCACTAAAACCGGGCACCCCCGCTGCCACTAAAATTGAGTACCCCCCACCACCCTCACCCCCGCCCCCCAGCCCCTGCCACCACTAAAATTGGGCATCCAGCACCGCGACCCCTGCCGCCACTAAAATTGGGCACCAGCACCCCTACAAACCCCCCTGGGGCCAGCTGCCACTACTCTCTGCCAAACAATCCCTCCCGGCCCTCGCTGCCACTTTCAGAGAGATAGAGTTAGTCAAGCACTAACCTTAACCTCTCTGGAGCCAAGCCCAGTGTTTTCCTTCTTTGTGCCAGAAGCTTACACCTTCCAACAGCATACACCTTGGATTCCATAGCAGAGGATCACCAGGTCCCCAGGTGGCGCTCCCACCCCCCCAAAAAAAAAATTGCTGCCCTAGGCAAACAATGTGACAAACTCCTGCGCTCCTACCTAAAAACTAATACCAACCAACAAAGGTAAAGCTGCTACATACAGTCATATACCCATAGACAAAAAATATAAATGAAACACAAATGATGCAGCGCTACTACCATAAAAATTCTTCACACGTAAATGAATAAGTGAAACAGTGCAAAATTAGTGACACAAATAACATAAACACACAATATTAAATAGTGCCAAAAAACTGATAAATAATCACATGTGACAAGTGTCAATAGGAGGTCCTAAAAGGACCAAATAACATAAATGGTGCCCCAAGTAATCCAATGGGATCCAATAGTGCTCCAAATCAAACAAGTGAGTCACAACAGGACTCAATGTGCTAAAAAACCTCAAACCGGAACTAAAAAACAGTTCCCACCATATAACACAAAATGCACGTGCATCCCAATAAACGCATAACCTAAGAACTGATCATGCAAACAAACATGAATAAATGAATAAATATATAACGTCCCGTGAGGTGTAAAACACCTGACAATATACAAAAAACATATATAAAGTCCACAGCAATTCTTGAAGAAGAAAAAAAAAATTATAATTGTGCTGATAAATGTGCAGAGATATCCAAAAATGGCTGAATTGCTCGCTCACCTCCCTCTTGCGATTTGGAGCACTATTGGATCCTATTGGATTACTTGGGGCACCATTTGTGCTATTTGGTCTTTTTGGGACCTCGTATTGACACTTGTCACACATGATTATTTATGAGGTTTTTGGCACTATTTAATATTGTGTGTTTATGTTATTTGTGTCACTAATTTTGCACTGTTTCACTTATTCATTTATGTGTGAAGAATTTTTATGGTAGTAGCGCTGCATCATTTGTGTTTCATTTGCCCTAGGCAAACGCCTTGTTTGCCTCATTGTAAATATGTCGCTGCTCTGAGACGTGTTGCGTCACTTCCGGCTCTCGGCAAACCTCTGGTCCATGCTTGGCTCCACAAGCCTCCAACGCTACCGGCCTTCTCTTCTCCACTGAGCGGCTGCTTGAGATCCATCTCCTGCCATTCCGAAGTGATCCCTGGCCAGACTACTCCACCATTCAGGACCTCGCACGGACTTTATTTTGTGCCCTTTACTCTTCCAGAGCACGTAAGTTGCCATTTGTGAGCCTACATTGTTTTTAATAAATACATGGATGGTATTCCACTCAGAGGCGCTTTTTCCATTTCTGATTAAAAAAAAAAGGTAAAATAGTCGAGGACTTTCTAGATCTGTGCCTGATGGAGATAAGCACTAAACTCCATGCTCCATTCATTACATTCCTTTTTGCTCACAGATTTTAGTTTGTTCTTCAAAGTAGCATTATACTTTTTTGTTTTTTTTATGAGCTTGTGAGATGACATGAAATGTAAAACTAATGAGATACCAGCAAAACTTTCATTACGGCTCAGTTGCTACCTCTTTCACACACCCCCCCTTCCCTTCTTCCACAGTTTCTTGTGAATCCTCTGGTGTTCGATTAGCTCAGAATTAACTGTAAAAGCTTCATCCCACTCAGAACACTGATAGGACTTCTCTCCGGTGTGAACCGCTTGGCGTATGATAAGATACTGCATCTGTGTGAAAGCTTTAATCGCATTCAGAGCACAGATGTGGTTTCTCTCCGGTGTTGACCCACTTGTGTTCATTAAGAGTTGACTTCCCTGAAAAGCCTTTGCCACTTTCAGAGCAAAGATACGGTTTCTCTCCTGTGTGGACTCTCTCATGTACGATAAGTTCTGACTTCTCTTTAAAAGTTTTGCCACATTCAGAACACTGATGTGGCTTCTCTCCGGTGTGAATCTTCTGGTGTCTGGTAAGTATCTCCTTTCATGCAAAAGCTTTGCCACATTCAGAAAATTTATGTGGTTTGTCTTCGGTGTGACCCCTCTGGTGTCTTTTAAGCCCTCTGTTGTCTGCAAAAGCTTTGTCACATTCAGAACACTGATGTGGCTTCTCTCCGGTGTGAATCTTCTGGTGTCTGGTAAGTCTTGCCTTTCGTGCAAAAGCAATGCCACATTCAGAACATTTATGTGGTTTCTCGTCGGTGTGAACCCTCTTGTGTTCATCAAGAGTTGACTTCCCTGAAAAACCTTTGCCACATTCAGAGCAAATGTACGATTTCTCTCCTGTGTGGACCCTCTCATGCTTGATAAGTTCGGACTTCTCTTTAAAAGCTTTGCCACATTCAGAACACTGATGTGGCTTCTCTCCGGTGTGAATCTTCTGGTGTTTGGTAAGTGCTGCCTTTTGTGCAAAACCAGTGCCACATTCAGAACATTTATGTGGTTTGTTTTCGGTGTGACCCCTCTGGTGTCTGTTAAGCCCTCTCTTGTCTGTAAAAGCTTTGTCACATTCAGAACATTGATATGGCTTCTCTCCAGTGTGATGCATCTGGTGCAAGATGAGCTCTCTCTTCTCTTTAAAAGCTTTGTCACACTCAGAACACGAATATGGCCTCTGCCCGGTGTGAACCATGTTGTGTGTGTTAAGATGGGACAATGTTTTATAAGCTTTGTCACATTCGGAACACTGATACGGCTTCTCTCCGGTGTGAACCCTCTGGTGCGTGGTAAGCTCTTTCTTGGTATTAAAAACTTTGTCACATTCGGAACACTCATACGGCTTCTCTCCGGTGTGAATCCTCTGATGTGTGATAAGATTTGACTTCGATGCAAAAGCTTTGCTACAATCCAAACACTGATATGGTTTCTCTGCGGTGTGAGTCATCTCATGTGTGATAAGATTTGACTTCGATGTAAAAGCTTTGTCACATTCTGAACACTGGTACGGTTTCTCTCCGGTGTGAACCCTCTCGTGTCTGATAAGATTTGGCAGCATTGTAAAAGCTTTGTCACATTCCGAACACTGATATGGCTTCTCTCCGGTGTGAGTTCTCATGTGTATGATAAGATTTGACTTATTTGGAAAAGCTTTGCCACATTCTGAACACTGATATGGCTTCTCTCCAGTGTGAGTTCTCATGTGTCTGATAAGGCGTCTCCTCACTGCGAAACCTTTGTCACATTTAGAGCATCGATGCGGCTTCTCTCCATCACGAGCCTTCTGGTGTGTGATATGTTTGGCCTCCATTGTAAAAAAAAAAACCTTTGTCACATTCCAAACAAGAAATCACTTCTGAAATGGCCCCTCTTACGTATACAAGGGTTGGACTTGATTGTCACTTGTAGAACACTGAAATGACTTCTCACCTGTTGTCTTTTTTTTTTAAAGCATGTATATTGTTGCCAATCCCAAATGATTTCAATTTTAAAAGTATATGGTACTAGATATAAATAAAATGTCTAAATATATATTTTCTGTAGTCAGGTCAATTTCCTGTAAAAATCCAACTGAGAATCCTGATAAGCGAAACGCGTTGACCTCTTCGGATGATCTGACACGAAGAAACCACACTGAATCGAACAAACCATGTATGATTGTATGACGACTACGGAGTGGGGTTTTGTTAGGTTTTTCTTTTTGTGAATGTTGGTTTTAAATTTTGTAATAAAAATACATATTTTTATTGATGAATAGACCGATCCTTAGTACCAGTAAAGTCCGGCCTTTTTTTGTACTTTCTCTTTTTTTCCTCTCTTGTTGTTCTGAGAGGCTTGATCAATGTTGAAGAGGATCCAAAACATTTAGAACACTGATAGGTCTTCTGTCCTGCGTGAATCCTTCAGTGAACTGCTGTAAAGACTTTCAGCCACTTAAGACACCCATATGGTTCATTTGGTATTATGAAGACAAACGTGACGGAAAACCTGGTTCATCAATCCACCTGTAAAGAAAAAAAAATAAAGGGCAGAATTTTATATAAAGGGCTAAATAAAGCTGCTTTCTATTTTTAACATTCATTATTAAATATAATAATATACAGGATTTACCCATATGGAAGAGAAATATATTTTCAATATATTTAGAAAATCAAATTATAAATGCAACATATATTTACAATACATTGGCCTACGCAAATATATTTTAACATGTATTCCAAAAATGTAAATTAAAATATATTTTCCAAAGGCATATATTTAAAAATATATTTTTCTAAATATACTTTCCAGATATTTTTTGAACATCTAAAAAAAATGCATTTAAACATAGATTTTTAAATATACTTGTAAATGCATTCCAAATGACACTTTGATATATATTGCAGCGTGTGTTCTGAATATATTTTTAATAATTTATTCACAAATATATTGAAATATATTTTTGAAATATATTGAATACGACCAAAATTGTAGTATTTGAAATATATGTCAATATATTTGGGAAAAATATATTAAGAATGTATTTTTAAAATATATTTAAAATATATTTGTCTTCCATGTGGGTATATGGCTCCAACAGTTTGCTCATGTAAAAGGGAGACAATCCAGCGACAGTACAAGTCAATACAAGAGGGGTTTGGAAGGCCTGGCTCCTGGGAGCTTACAATCTAATAGAGAGGAGCTGGTGGGACAAAAGGTAATAATTGTGAGGAATAAACTGATGGGAGAAATAGAAGATTTGGTTATTAGCTGAAGGCAGGAGATAAATGGGCCGTTATTTAGCTCCTGGAATCAGAAGTCCTAATCTGGTCCTTTCTGCACTGCAAAAACATTTATTTTTAAACATTAGATACATTCTCATCTCAGCTCTCACTACAACGTGGGACAAGTAACCTTTTATTCTAAATTTTTGTACAGAGGCATAGTGGGGTTAAGGCCTCAGATTTCTTTTTTTAAGGTGGCTGCCAGATTGCATGCCCATGTTTGCTTCTGAGGAGGGATGGCATGACTATAAAAGAGAGAACATTTTTAAACATACGTAGCACCCCTCTAGATAGGCAGGTGGAGCTAGATTTATTGCAGAAAGAAAGGCTGAGTAGCAACCTGGGCATGAGTCAGCCAGGACAATTTAGGTCAGGGCTGATGGCTCTGCAGATCAGTTCCCTGAGACCTCCCCCTGCTCTAGAGACTTGAGAGGTTTCTAGAAGGCAATGGGAGGGGATGAGGAGGGGCTGATCCTCATACTTAAGAGATCCTGACCCAGGCAGGAGGCTTGGCATGGGGTCAGGTCAGCCCTTAAGTATGACTGAGCCTGCTCAGCAGCAGGAGAGTTTGGGTGGGAGATAAAGTGAGAGGCTGGGATTCAGGAGCCTGGGAGGGGGCACAGTGAGAAGAAGGCCTACCTCCAGGCTGAAGCTGAAAGGAGGATCTCTCAATCTCAGCAGTCCCCTGAGAGAAGACAACCTGTGCAGCAGGGAAGGAGCCAGCCCAGTGGAAGGTCTGAAGGTAGCTACAAATGCAACAAGCTCATAGGAGAGGAAGAGTGAGTAGTTCTACATCCTCTGGGCCAATTAAGGGGAAAAGGCATTCAGGTGGGAAACCTGAATAGTCCCCATCTGGGACTGTTGATTTGCAGAGACAGATTCTGGGTACCCTTGCCCAGGGATTGACCCAGTACAGCTGGATGAGGAGAGGATTCATCTGGGGTGGTACATTAGAAGAGGCTGGAGAGCTCTCCAGGAAGAAGCCCTGTTTGCTGTAGAGACTTGTACATAGTTGCCAAGGAGTTGTCCTCAGTTGCGGTTCCCTTGGGCATCCCATACACCCCCCCAACCCCATCTAAGTTCAATGCCCCTAATATAACTAAAGTATGTAGATCCAGCACAGGGTTCATTCTCTAGCTGCCAACATCCCAAAGGCTATGTACCCAAAGATATGTCCCCCGACAATTTGTACTGGGACTTTTATGGCAACTCAAGACAAATTATATAAACATGCAAATAGGTTTATTACAAAATTGTTGTGAAACATCATAATTTGGCACGTTACACAAATGTTTAAAATCATACATGGAAGGAAATAGAGAAAATGCCTGTAAACTTGCCGTAGGCTGAAGGTTGGTGTTCACCCTCTCCTGTAAGCCAGAAGAAAGTGAAGGGCGAGTAAACTTCAGCTGAAAAGACGCATTTCAGAACAAAAGTCTTTCTTCAGGGGTGAGCTGAAGGGGAAGGATGGCCACAAAACATTCTACAAAAGAATTGAGCTCTGTCATTTCACAGCCATAGTTTCTAATTTCAGGGACTCTTTAATGACTGGCATAGTACCACTGGATTGATGTAAGGCCAATGTGGGGCCAATAGTTAAAAAGGGTCAAAATCTTTACCAAGTAATTATAGACCTGTTAGTGTAACTTCTATAGTTGGGAAGATACTGGAGAGTTTAATAAAAGACCACATAGAGGAGTTCTTGCTGGAAAAAAATATTTTTACCAACAGACAGCATGGATTCATGAAAGACAGAAGTTGTCAAACCAATCTCATTTCTTTTTATGAGGAGGTTAGCAAAATCATGGACAGAGGGGTGGTGGTGGACGTGGTATACTTGGACAGAGGGGTGGCAGTGGACGTGGTATACTTGGACAGAGGGGTGGCGGTGGACGTGGTATACTTGGACAGAGAGGTGGCAGTGGATGTGGTATACTTGGACAGAGGGGTGGTGGTGGACATGGTATACTTGGACAGAAGGGTGGCTGTGGACGCGGTATACTTGGACAGAGGGGTGGCGGTGGACGCGGTATACTTAGACAGAGGGGTGGCGGTGGACGTGGTATATTTGGACAGAGGGGTGGTGGTGGACATGGTATACTTGAACAGAGGGGTGGCGGTGGATGTGGTATACTTGGACAGAGGGGTGGACGTGGTATACTTGGACAGAGGGGTGGCTGTGGATGTGGTATACTTGGACAGAGGGGTGGTGGTGGATGTGGTATACTTGGACAGAGGGGTGGCGGTGGACGTGGTATACTTGGACAGAGGGGTGGCAGTGGACGTGGTATACTTGGACACAGGGGTGGCGGTGGACGTGGTATACTTGGACAGAGGGGTGGCGGTGGACGCGGTATACTTGGACAGAGAGGTGGCGGTGGACGCGGTATACTTGGACAGAGGGGTGGCGGTGGATGTGGTATACTTGGACAGAGAGGTGGATGTGGTATACTTGGACAGAGGGGTGGTGGTGGACGCGGTATACTTGGACAGAGGGGTGGCGGTGGATGTGGTATACTTGGACAGAGAGGTGGATGTGGTATACTTGGACAGAGGGGTGGCGGTGGACGTGGTATACTTGGATTTTACAAAAGCGTGTGACACAGTTCCCCACACACGGCTAATGTGTAAGGTAAAGTCTACGGGCTGGAAAAATCCGAATGTAAATGGATAGAAAACTGGCTGAAAGATCGTATTCAGAGAGTAGTGGTTAATGATTCATACTCTGAATGGACTAGGGGTGTCAGTGGGCTACCCCGAGGTTCAGTGTTATTAGTGGGGTACCCCAAGGTTCAGTGTTATTAGTGGTGTACCCCAAGGTTCAGTGTTATTAGTGACATACTCCAAGGATAAGTGGTACTAGTGGGTACCCCAAGGTTCAGTGTTATTAGTGGCGTACCCCAAGGCTCAGTGTTATTAGTGGAGTACCCCAAGGTTCAGTGTTATTAGTGGGGTACCCCAAGGCTCAGTGTTATTAGTGGGGTATCAAAGTTTAAGGGTTATTAGTGGGGTATCCTAAGGTTCAGTGTTATTATTGGGACACCCCAAGGTTCAGTGTTATTAGTGGGGTACCCCACAGTTCAGTGTCAGTGGTGTACCCCAAGGTTCAGTGTTATTAGTGGTGTACCCCAAGGTTCAGTGTCAGTGGTGTACATCAAGGTTCAGTGTTATTACTGGAGTACCCCAAGGTTCAGTGTCAGTGGTGTACCCGAAGGTTCAGTGTTATTAGTGGTGTACCCCAAGGCTCAGTGTTATTAGTGGGGTATCCCAAGTTTCAGTGTTATTAGTGGTGTACCCCAAGGTTCAGTGTTATTAGTGGGGTACCCCAAGTTTCAGTGTTATTAGTGGGGTATCCCAAGTTTCAGTGTTATTAGTGGCGTACCCCAAAGTTCAATGTTATTAGTGGTGTACCCCAAGGCTCAGTGTTATTAGTGGAGTACAAGGGGTTCAGTGTTAGTGGTGTACCCCAAAGTTCAATGTTATTAGTGGTGTACCCCAAAGTTCAATGTTATTAGTGGGGTACCCCAATGTTCAGTGTTAGTGGAGTACCTCAAGGCTCAGTGTTTTTAGTGGTGTACCCCAAGGTTCAGTTTTATTAGTGGGGTACCCCAAGGTTCAGTGTTGGGACCCTTACTTTTTAATACATTTATAAACAATATCGGGTCGGAGATTATAAATCCCATTCCAGTGTTTGCAGATGACACCAAGCTGTGCCGGGAATAACGTCATTACAGGATGTCTCCAACTGACAAGCTGACCTCAATGCTCTGTGTAATTGGGGGACTATGGGGCCAATGAGGTTTAATGTTGATAAATGTAAGGTTCTGCACTTAGGGGCAAAGAATATGCATCAAACATACTAGTGGGGGGGGGGGGGGTAAAACTGGAGGAATCAATGGTGGAGAAGGATCTGGGAGTTCTGGTAGATCAGAAGCTTAATAATGGAATGCAATGCCAAGCTGTGAGTTCTAAAGCGAGCAACATCCTCTCTTGTATAAGGAGAGATATAGACTCCAGAGAGTGAGATAAGGGGGGATATGATCTCCATGTATAATACATAAGGGGGGATATGATCTCCATGTATAATACATAAGGGGGATATGATCTCCATGTATAATACATAATGGGGGATATGATCTCCATGTATAATACATAAGGGGGGGATATGATCTCCATGTATAATACATAAGGGGGATATGATCTCCATGTATAATACATAAGGGGGGATATGATCTCCATGTATAATACATAAGGGGGGATATGATCACCATGTATAATACATAAGGGGGGATATGATCTCCATGTATAATACATAAGGGGGGGATATAATCTCCATGTATAATACATAAGGGGGGATATGATCTCCATGTATAATACATAAGGGGGGGATATTATCACCATGTATAATACATAAGGGGGGATATGATCTCCATGTATAATACATAAGGGGGGATATGATCTCCATGTATAATACATAAGGGGGGATATGATCCCCACGTATAATACATAAGGGGGGGATATGATCTCCACGTATAATACATAGGGGGGATATGATCACCACGTATAATACATAAGGGGGGATATGATCTCCATGTATAATACATAAGGGGGATATGATCTCCATGTATAATACATAAGGGGGATATGATCTCCATGTATAATACATAAGGGGGGATATGATCTCCATGTATAATACATAAGGGGGATATGATCTCCATGTATAATACAAAAGGGAGGATATGATCACCATGTATAATACATAAGAGGGGATATGATCTCCATTTATAATACATAAGGGGGGATATGATCTCCATGTATAATACATAAGGGGGGATATGATCTCCATGTATAATACATAAGGGGGGATATGATCTCCATGTATAATACATAAGGGGGATATGATCTCCATGTATAATACATAAGGAGGGATATGATCTCCATGTATAATACATAAGGGGGGATATGATCACCATGTATAATACATAAGGGGGGATATGATCTCCATGTATAATACATAAGGGGGATATGATCTCCATGTATAATACATAAGGGGGATATGATCTCCATGTATAATACATAAGGGGGGATATGATCACCATGTATAATACATGAGGGGGGATATGATCTCCATGTATAATACATGAGGGGGGATATGATCTCCATGTATAATACATAAGGGGGGATATGATCTCCATGTATAATACATAAGGGGGGATATGATCTCCATGTATAATACATAAGGGGGATATGACCACCATGTATAATACATAAGGGGGATATGATCACCATGTATAATACATAAGGGGAGATATGATCTCCATGTATAATACATAAGGGGGGATATGATCTCCATGTATAATACATAAGGGGGGATATGATCTCCATGTATAATACATAAGGGGGGATATGATCTCCATGTATAATACATAAGGGGGGATATGATCACCATGTATAATACATAATGGGGGATATGATCTCCATGTATAATACATAAGGGGGGATATGATCTCCATGTATAATACATAAGGGGGGATATGATCTCCATGTATAATACATAAGGGGGGATATGATCTCCATGTATAATACATAAGGGGGATATGATCTCCATGTATAATACATAAGGGGGTTATGATCTCCATGTATAATACGTAAGGGGGATATAATCTCCATGTATAATACATAAGGGGGGATATGATCTCCATGTATAATACATAAAGAGGATATAATCTCCATGTATAGTACATAAGGGGGGATATGATCTCCATGTATATTACATAAGGGGGGATATGATTTCCATGTATAATACATAAGGGGGATATGATCTCCATGCATAACACATAAGGGGGGATATGATCTCCATGTATAATACATAAGGGGGGGGGTATGATCTCCATGTATAATACATAAGGAGGGATATGATCTCCATGTATAATACATAAGGGGGGATATGATCTCCATGTATAACACATAAGGGGGATATGATCTCCATGTATAATACATAAGGGGGGATATGATCTCCATGTATAATACATAAGGGGGGATGTGATCTCCATGTGTAATACATAAGGGGGATATGATCTCCATGTATAATACATAAGGGGGGATATGATCACCATGTATAATACATAAGGGGGGATATGATCTCCATGTATAATACATAAGGGGGATATGATCTCCATGTATAATACATAAGAGGGATATGATATCCATGTATAATATATAAGGGGGGATATGATCACCATGTATAATACATAAGGGGGGATATGATCTCCATGTATAATACATAAGGGGGGGGATATGATCTCCATGTATATTACATAAGGGGGGATATGATTTCTATGTATAATACATAAGGGGGGATATGATCTCCATGTATAATACATAAGGGGGGATATGATCACCATGTATAATACATAAGGGGGGATATGATCACCATGTATAATACATAAGGGGGATATGATCTCCATGTATAATACATAAGGGGGATATGATCTCCATGTATAATACATAAGGGGGATATGATCTCCATGTATAATGCATAAGGGGGGATATGATCTCCATGTATAATACATAAGGGGGTTATGATCTCCATGTAAAATACATAAGGGGGATATGATCTCCATGTATAATACATAAGGGGGGATATGATCTCCATGTATAATACATAAGGGGGATATGATCTCCATGTATAATACATAAGGGGGGATATGATCACCATGTATAATACATAAGGGGGGGGGGATATGATCTCCATGTATAATACATAAGGGGGGGGGGATATGATCTCCATGTATAATACATAAGGGGGGATATGATCTCCATGTATAATACATAAGGGGGGGGGGGATATGATCTCCATGTATAATACATAAGGGGGGATATGATCTCCATGTATAATACATAAGGGGGGATATGATCTCCATGTATAATACATAAGGGGGATATGATCTCCATGTATAATACATAAGGGGGGATATGATCTCCATGTATAATACATAAGGGGGGATATGATCTCCATGTATAATACATAGGGGGGATATGATCTCCATGTATAATACATAAGGGGGGGATATGATCTCCATGTATAATACATAGGGGGGATATGATCTCCATGTATAATACATAAGGGGGGTATGATCTCCATGTATATTACATAAGGGGGATATGATCTCCATGTATAATACATAAGGGGGGATATGATCTCCATGTATAATACATAAGGGGGGATATGATCTCCATGTATAATACATAAGGGGGATATGATCTCCATGTATAATACATAAGGGGGGATATGATCTCCATGTATAATACATAAGGGGGGATATGATCTCCATGTATAATACATAAGGGGGGATATGATCTCCATGTATAATACATAAGGGGGGGATATGATCTCCATGTATAATACATAAGGGGGATATGATCTCCATGTATAATACATAAGGGGGGATATGATCTCCATGTATAATACATAAGGGGGGATATGATCTCCATGTATAATACATAAGGGGGGGATATGATCTCCATGTATAATATATAAGGGGGGATATGATCACCATGTATAATACATAAGGGGGATATGATCTCCATGTATAATACATAAGGGGGGATATGATCTCCATGTATAATACATAAGGGGGGATATGATCTCCATGTATAATACATAAGGGGGGATATGATCTCCATGTATAATACATAAGGGGGGATATGATCACCATGTATAATACATAAGGGGGGGATATGATCTCCATGTATAATACATAAGGGGGGATATGATCTCCATGTATAATACATAAGGGGGGATATGATCTCCATGTATAATACATAAGGGGGGATATGATCTCCATGTATAATACATAAGGGGGATATGATCTCCATGTATAATACATAAGGGGGTTATGATCTCCATGTATAATACGTAAGGGGGATATAATCTCCATGTATAATACATAAGGGGGGATATGATCTCCATGTATAATACATAAAGAGGATATAATCTCCATGTATAGTACATAAGGGGGGATATGATCTCCATGTATATTACATAAGGGGGGATATGATTTCCATGTATAATACATAAGGGGGATATGATCTCCATGCATAACACATAAGGGGGGATATGATCTCCATGTATAATACATAAGGGGGGGGGGTATGATCTCCATGTATAATACATAAGGAGGGATATGATCTCCATGTATAATACATAAGGGGGGATATGATCTCCATGTATAACACATAAGGGGGATATGATCTCCATGTATAATACATAAGGGGGGATATGATCTCCATGTATAATACATAAGGGGGGATGTGATCTCCATGTGTAATACATAAGGGGGATATGATCTCCATGTATAATACATAAGGGGGGATATGATCTCCATGTATAATACATAAGGGGGGATATGATCACCATGTATAATACATAAGGGGGGATATGATCTCCATGTATAATACATAAGGGGGATATGATCTCCATGTATAATACATAAGGAGGGATATGATCTCCATGTATAATACATAAGGGGGGATATGATCTCCATGTATAACACATAAGGGGGATATGATCTCCATGTATAATACATAAGGGGGGATATGATCTCCATGTATAATACATAAGGGGGGATGTGATCTCCATGTGTAATACATAAGGGGGATATGATCTCCATGTATAATACATAAGGGGGGATATGATCACCATGTATAATACATAAGGGGGGATATGATCTCCATGTATAATACATAAGGGGGATATGATCTCCATGTATAATACATAAGAGGGATATGATATCCATGTATAATATATAAGGGGGGATATGATCACCATGTATAATACATAAGGGGGGATATGATCTCCATGTATAATACATAAGGGGGGGGATATGATCTCCATGTATATTACATAAGGGGGGATATGATTTCTATGTATAATACATAAGGGGGGATATGATCTCCATGTATAATACATAAGGGGGGATATGATCACCATGTATAATACATAAGGGGGGATATGATCACCATGTATAATACATAAGGGGGATATGATCTCCATGTATAATACATAAGGGGGATATGATCTCCATGTATAATACATAAGGGGGATATGATCTCCATGTATAATGCATAAGGGGGGATATGATCTCCATGTATAATACATAAGGGGGTTATGATCTCCATGTAAAATACATAAGGGGGATATGATCTCCATGTATAATACATAAGGGGGGATATGATCTCCATGTATAATACATAAGGGGGATATGATCTCCATGTATAATACATAAGGGGGGATATGATCACCATGTATAATACATAAGGGGGGGGGGATATGATCTCCATGTATAATACATAAGGGGGGGGGGGATATGATCTCCATGTATAATACATAAGGGGGGATATGATCTCCATGTATAATACATAAGGGGGGGGGATATGATCTCCATGTATAATACATAAGGGGGGATATGATCTCCATGTATAATACATAAGGGGGGATATGATCTCCATGTATAATACATAAGGGGGATATGATCTCCATGTATAATACATAAGGGGGGATATGATCTCCATGTATAATACATAAGGGGGGATATGATCTCCATGTATAATACATAGGGGGGATATGATCTCCATGTATAATACATAAGGGGGGGATATGATCTCCATGTATAATACATAGGGGGGATATGATCTCCATGTATAATACATAAGGGGGGTATGATCTCCATGTATATTACATAAGGGGGATATGATCTCCATGTATAATACATAAGGGGGGATATGATCTCCATGTATAATACATAAGGGGGGATATGATCTCCATGTATAATACATAAGGGGGATATGATCTCCATGTATAATACATAAGGGGGGATATGATCTCCATGTATAATACATAAGGGGGGATATGATCTCCATGTATAATACATAAGGGGGGATATGATCTCCATGTATAATACATAAGGGGGGGATATGATCTCCATGTATAATACATAAGGGGGATATGATCTCCATGTATAATACATAAGGGGGGATATGATCTCCATGTATAATACATAAGGGGGGATATGATCTCCATGTATAATACATAAGGGGGGGATATGATCTCCATGTATAATATATAAGGGGGGATATGATCACCATGTATAATACATAAGGGGGATATGATCTCCATGTATAATACATAAGGGGGGATATGATCTCCATGTATAATACATAAGGGGGGATATGATCTCCATGTATAATACATAAGGGGGGATATGATCTCCATGTATAATACATAAGGGGGGATATGATCACCATGTATAATACATAAGGGGGGGATATGATCTCCATGTATAATACATAAGGGGGGATATGATCTCCATGTATAATACATAAGGGGGGATATGATCTCCATGTATAATACATAAGGGGGGATATGATCTCCATGTATAATACATAAGGGGGATATGATCTCCATGTATAATACATAAGGGGGTTATGATCTCCATGTATAATACGTAAGGGGGATATAATCTCCATGTATAATACATAAGGGGGGATATGATCTCCATGTATAATACATAAAGAGGATATAATCTCCATGTATAGTACATAAGGGGGGATATGATCTCCATGTATATTACATAAGGGGGGATATGATTTCCATGTATAATACATAAGGGGGATATGATCTCCATGCATAACACATAAGGGGGGATATGATCTCCATGTATAATACATAAGGGGGGGGGGGGTATGATCTCCATGTATAATACATAAGGAGGGATATGATCTCCATGTATAATACATAAGGGGGGATATGATCTCCATGTATAACACATAAGGGGGATATGATCTCCATGTATAATACATAAGGGGGGATATGATCTCCATGTATAATACATAAGGGGGGATGTGATCTCCATGTGTAATACATAAGGGGGATATGATCTCCATGTATAATACATAAGGGGGGATATGATCTCCATGTATAATACATAAGGGGGGATATGATCACCATGTATAATACATAAGGGGGGATATGATCTCCATGTATAATACATAAGGGGGATATGATCTCCATGTATAATACATAAGAGGGATATGATATCCATGTATAATATATAAGGGGGGATATGATCACCATGTATAATACATAAGGGGGGATATGATCTCCATGTATAATACATAAGGGGGGGGATATGATCTCCATGTATAATACATAAGGGGGATATGATCTCCATGTATAATACATAAGGGGGGGGATATGATCTCCATGTATAATACATAAGGGGGATATGATCTCCATGTATAATACATAAGGGGGATATGATCTCCATGTATAATGCATAAGGGGGGATATGATCTCCATGTATAATACATAAGGGGGTTATGATCTCCATGTAAAATACATAAGGGGGATATGATCTCCATGTATAATACATAAGGGGGGATATGATCTCCATGTATAATACATAAGGGGGATATGATCTCCATGTATAATACATAAGGGGGGATATGATCACCATGTATAATACATAAGGGGGGGGGGATATGATCTCCATGTATAATACATAAGGGGGGGGGGATATGATCTCCATGTATAATACATAAGGGGGGATATGATCTCCATGTATAATACATAAGGGGGGGGGGATATGATCTCCATGTATAATACATAAGGGGGGATATGATCTCCATGTATAATACATAAGGGGGGATATGATCTCCATGTATAATACATAAGGGGGATATGATCTCCATGTATAATACATAAGGGGGGATATGATCTCCATGTATAATACATAAGGGGGGATATGATCTCCATGTATAATACATAGGGGGGATATGATCTCCATGTATAATACATAAGGGGGGGATATGATCTCCATGTATAATACATAGGGGGGATATGATCTCCATGTATAATACATAAGGGGGGTATGATCTCCATGTATATTACATAAGGGGGATATGATCTCCATGTATAATACATAAGGGGGGATATGATCTCCATGTATAATACATAAGGGGGGATATGATCTCCATGTATAATACATAAGGGGGGATATGATCTCCATGTATAATACATAAGGGGGGGATATGATCTCCATGTATAATACATAAGGGGGATATGATCTCCATGTATAATACATAAGGGGGGATATGATCTCCATGTATAATACATAAGGGGGATATGATCTCCATGTATAATACATAAGGGGGATATGATCTCCATGTATAATACATAAGGGGGATATGATCTCCATGTATAATACATAAGGGGGGATATGATCTCCATGTATAATACATAAGGGGGGATATGATCTCCATGTATAATACATAAGGGGGATATGATCTCCATGTATAATACATAAGGGGGGATATGATCTCCATGTATAATACATAAGGGGGGATATGATCTCCATGTATAATACATAAGGGGGGATATGATCTCCATGTATAATACATAAGGGGGGATATGATCACCATGTATAATACATAAGGGGGGGATATGATCTCCATGTATAATACATAAGGGGGGATATGATCTCCATGTATAATACATAAGGGGGGATATGATCTCCATGTATAATACATAAGGGGGGATATGATCTTCATGAGCAGAGACCAACATTGCAATGCTTTCAACTTGCTGCCTATCCATGTCCTCGGGTACGATCCTGATCCTAGCCAATGTCTGCCATACCTGAAATCTATATTTTGAATATTTTTGGAATAACTGGAGGTACGGGGGGGTCAGTGAAAAGTCCTCCATAGGGTTGCCACTTCATGCCTTTAAAACCGAACAGATTAATTACAGAGGTTCTGGGGCTGAATGAATGCAGATGAGGCACCAAGTGAGTTTAATTATCAACTTAACCAGCCAGAGAACCCGTGTCATTAATATGTGTTCGGTTTTAAAGGGATGAGGTGGCAATCCTAGTCCTCAAACTGTTGTGTGCTACACTATTTGTGCGAAGCCTCATAGGTCCCACATCAGTCGGGTTTCAACCAAGAAATCAGCAAAAGTTTACTGCAAAATAACACAAAAAACACTACATTGCCAAAAGTATTGGTCGGCCGGCCTTTCCACAAACATGAACTTTAATGGCCCCCCAGTCTTAGTCCGTAGGGTTCAATATTGAGTTGGCCCCGCCCTTTGCAGTTATAACAGCTTCAACTCTTCTGGGAAGGCCGTCCACAAGGTTTAGGAGGGTGTCTATGGGAAGGTTGGACCATTCTTCCAGAAGCACATTTGTCAGGTCAGGCACTGATGTCGGGGGAGGAGGCCTGGCTCGCAGTCTCCGCTCTAATTCATCCCAAAGGTGTTCTATGGGGTTGAGGTCAGGACTCTGTGCAGGCCAGTCAAGTTCCTCCACCCCAAACTTGCTCCTCCATGTCTTTATGGACCTTGCTTTGTGCACTGGTGGGCAGTCATGTTGGAACAGGAAGGGGACATCCCCAAACTCTGCCCACAAAGTTGGGAGCATGAAATGGTCAAAAATGTCTTGGTATGCTGATGCTTTAAGAGTTCCCTTCATTGGAACTAGGGGGCCAAGCCCAACCTCTGAAAAACAACCCCACACCATAATCCCCCCTCCAACAAACTTTACACTTGGCACAATGCAGTCAGGCAAATACCGTTCTCCTGGCAACCGCCAAACCCAGACATGTCCATCGGATTGCCAGACAGAGAAGCGTGATTGGTCACTCCAGAGAACACATCTCCAGTGCTCTAGAGTCCAGTGGCGGCGTGCTTTACACCACGGCATGCAACGTTTTGCATTGCACTTGGTGATGTAAGGCTTGGATGCAGCTGCTCGGCCATGGAAACCCATTCCATGAAGCTCTCTATGCATGTTGTTGGGCTCATCTGAAGGCCACACCAAGTTTGGAGGTCTTTAGCTATTGACTCTGCGGACAGTTGGTGACTTCTGCGCACTGTGCGCTTCAGCATGCGCTGACCCCGCCCTGTCATGTGATGTGGCCTACCACTTGGTGGCTGAGTGGCTGTTGTTTCCAGTGGCTTCCACTTTGTTATGATCCCACAAGACCGCACTTCGAACAGAACCCACACTACACATCTTCTAATATTAAAAAATCTACATTAAAATTTATTTTACTGAAAACTGCCGAAAAATATTGTAGTGAATATACAGTCATGGCCGAAATTGTTGGCACCCTTGATATTTTTCCTGAAAATCAAGTATTTCACACAAAAAAGGTATTGCATTAACACATGTTTTGCTATACACATGTTTATTCCCTTTGTATGTATTGGAACAAATATAAAACAGAGGCAGAAAAGCAAATATGACATAATGTCACACAAAACCCCAAAAATGGGCTGGACAAAAGTATTGGCACCCTTAACTTAATATTTGGTTGCACACCCTTTGGAAAACATAACTGAAATCAGTCGCTTCCTATAACCATCAATAAGCTTCTGACACCTCTCACCCGGAATTTTGGACCACTCTTCCTTTGCAAACAGCTCCAGGTCTCTCTTATTGGAAGGACACCTTTTCCCAACAGCAATTTTAAGATCTCTCCACAGGTGTTCAATGGGATTTAGATCTGGGCTCATTGCTGGCCACTTCAGAACTCTCCAGCGCTTCTTTGCCATCCATTTCTGAGTGCTTTTTGACGTATGTTTGGGGTCATTGTCCTGCTGGAAGACCCAGGATCTTGGACGCAAACCCAGCTTTCTGACACTGGGCCCTACAGTGCGACCCAAAATCCTTTGGTAATCCTCAGATTTCATGATGCCTTGCACACAGTCAAGGCACCCAGTGCCAGAGGCAGCAAAACAACCCCAAAACATCATTGAACCTCCACCATATTTTACCGTAGGTACTGTGTTTTGTTCTTTGTAGGCCTCATTCCGTTTTCGGTAAACAGTAGAATGATGTGCTTTACCGAAAAGCTCTATCTTGGTCTCATCTGTCCACAAGACGTTTTCCCAGAAGGCTTTTGGCTTACTCAAGTACATTTTGGCAAACTGTAGTCTTGCTTTTTTATGTCTCTGTGTCAGCAGTGGGGTCCTCCTGGGTCTCCTGCCATAGCGTTTCATTTCATTTAAATGTCGACGGATAGTTCGCGCTGACACTGATGCTCCCTGAGCCTGCAGGACAGCTTGAATGTCTTTGGAACATGTTTGGGGCTGCTTATCCACCATCCGGACTATTCTGCGTTGCAATCTTTCATCAATTTTCCTCATCCGTCCACGACCAGGGAGATTAGCTACAGTGCCATGGGTTGCAAACTTCTTGATAATGTTGCGCACTGTGGACAAAGGCAAATCTAGTTCTCTGGAGATGGACTTGTAACCTTGAGATTGTTGATATTTTGCCACAATTTTGGTTCTCAGGTCCTCAGACAGTTCTCGTCTCCTCTTTCTGTTGTCCATGCTTAGTGTGGCACAGACAGACACACAATGCAAAGGTTAAGTGAACGTCTCTCCTTTTTATCTGCTTTCAGGTGTGATTTCTATATTGCCCACACCTGTTACTTGCCCCAGGTGAGTTTACAGGAGCATCACATGCTTGTAACATTCTTATTTATCCGCAGTTGTGAAAGGGTGCCAATACTTTTGTCCAGCCCATTTTTGGAGGTTTGTGTGACATTATGTCGAATTTGCTTTCTTTCCTCCCTTTTTTTGTTTTGTCCCAATACACACAAAGGGAATAAACATGTGTATAGCAAAACATGTGTTAATGCAATACGTTTCGTGAGAAATACATGATTTCCTGGAGAAATATCAAGGGTGCCAACAATTTCGGCCATGACTGTATATATATATATAAAGATATATTTTGGATTCTATACTACCTATAGTGCATACAGGAGAGGAGTTTGGGGGGTATGATAGTGATCAGTATGTACAGAGGTGTGACAGTGATCGGTATGTACAGGAGAGGAGTGTGGGGGGTGTGACAGTGATCGGTACGTACAGGAGAGGAGTGTGGAGGGTGTGACAGTGATCGGTACGTACAGGAGAGGAGTGTGGAGGTATGACAGTGATCGGTACGTACAGGAGAGGAGTGTGGAGGTATGACAGTGATCGGTACGTACAGGAGAGGAGTGTGGAGGTATGACAGTGATCGGTACGTACAGGAGAGGAGTGTGGAGGTATGACAGTGATCGGTATGTACAGGAGAGGAGTGTGGGGGGTATGACAGTGATCGGTATGTACAGGAGAGGAGTACGGAGGTATGACAGTGATCGGTATGTACAGGAGAGGAGTGTGGAGGTATGACAGTGATCGGTATGTACAGGAGAGGAGTGTGGGGGGTATGACAGTGATCGGTATGTACAGGAGAGGAGTGTGGAGGTATGACAGTGATCGGTATGTACAGGAGAGGAGTGTGGGTAGTATGACAGTGATCGGTATGTACAGGAGAGGAGTGTGGAGGTATGACAGTGATCGGTATGTATAGGAGAGGAGTGTGGAGGGTATGACAGTGATCAGTATGTACAGGAGAGGAGTGTGGGGGGTATGACAGTGATCGGTATGTACAGGAGAGGAGTGTGGGGGGTATGACAGTGATCGGTATGTACAGGAGAGGAGTGTGGAGGTATGACAGTGATCGGTATGTACAGGAGAGGAGTGTGGAGGTATGACAGTGATCGGTATGTACAGGAGAGGAGTGTGGGAGATATGACAGTGATCGGTATGTAGGAGAGGAGTGTGGAGGGTAAGACGGTAGGCAGTATGTAGGAGAGGAGTGTGGAGGGGATGACGGTGGGCAGTATGTAGCAGAGGAATGTGGAGGGGATGATGGTGGGCAGTATGTAGGAGAGGAGTGTGGAGGGGATGACGGCGGGTAGTATGTAGGAGAGGAGTGTGGGGGGTATGATGGTGGGCAGTAAGTAGGAGAGGAGTGTGGAGGGTATGACGGTGGGCAGTATGTAGGAGAGGAGTGTGGAGGGTATGACGGTGTGCAGTAAGTAGGAGAGGAGTGTGGAGGGGATGACGGTGGGCAGTATGTAGGAGAGGAGTGGGGGGGTATGACGGTGGGCAGTATGTAGGAGAGGAGTGTGGAGGGTATGATGGTGGGCAGTATGTAGGAGAGGAGTGTGGAGGGGATGACGGTGGGCAGTATGTAGGAGAGGAGTGGGGGGGTATAATGGTGGGAAGTATGTAGGAGAGGAGTGTGGAGGGGATGACGGTGGGCAGTATGTAGGAGAGGAGTGTGGGGGGTATGACGGTGGGCAGTATGTAGGAGAGGAGTGTGGGAGGTATGACGGTGGGCAGTATGTAGGAGAGGAGAGTGGAGAGGATGACGGTGGGCAGTATGTAGGAGAGGAGTGTGGAGGGGATGACGGTGGGCAGTATGTAGGAGAGGAGTGAGGAGGGGATGATGGTGGGCAGTATGTAGGAAAGGAGTGTGGGGGGGATGATGGTGGGCAGTATGTAGGAGAGGAGTGTAGAGGGGATGACGGTGGGCAGTATGTAGGAGAGGAGTGGGGGAATATAATGGTGGGAAGTATGTAGGAGAGGAGTGTGGAGGGGATGACGGTGGGCAGTATGTAGGAGAGTAGTGTGGGGGGTATGACGGTGGGCAGTATGTAGGAGAGGAGTGTGGGAGGTATGACGGTGGGCAGTATGTAGGAGAGGAGAGTGGAGAGGATGACGGTGGGCAGTATGTAGGAGAGGAGTGTGGAGGGGATGACGGTGGGCAGTATGTAGGAGAGGAGTGAGGATGGGATGATGGTGGGCAGTATGTAGGAAAGGAGTGTGGGGGGGATGACGGTGGGCAGTATGTAGGAGAGGAGTGTGGAGGGGATGACGGTGGTCAGTATGTAGGAGAGGGGTGTGGGGGGGATGACGGTGATCGATATGTACAGGAGTGGAGTGTGGAGGGGATGACGGTTGGCAGTATGTAGGAGAGGAGTGTGGGGGGGATGACGGTGGGCAGTATGTAGGAGAGGAGTGTGGAGGGGATGACGGTGGGCAGTATGTAGCAGAGGAATGTGGAGGGGATGATGGTGGGCAGTATGTAGGAGAGGAGTGTGGAGGGGATGACGGCGGGTAGTATGTAGGAGAGGAGTGTGGGGGGTATGATGGTGGGCAGTAAGTAGGAGAGGAGTGTGGAGGGTATGACGGTGGGCAGTATGTAGGAGAGGAGTGTGGAGGGTATGACGGTGTGCAGTAAGTAGGAGAGGAGTGTGGAGGGGATGACGGTGGGCAGTATGTAGGAGAGGAGTGGGGGGGTATGACGGTGGGCAGTATGTAGGAGAGGAGTGTGGAGGGTATGATGGTGGGCAGTATGTAGGAGAGGAGTGTGGAGGGGATGACGGTGGGCAGTATGTAGGAGAGGAGTGGGGGGGGTATAATGGTGGGAAGTATGTAGGAGAGGAGTGTGGAGGGGATGACGGTGGGCAGTATGTAGGAGAGGAGTGTGGGGGGTATGACGGTGGGCAGTATGTAGGAGAGGAGTGTGGGAGGTATGACGGTGGGCAGTATGTAGGAGAGGAGAGTGGAGAGGATGACGGTGGGCAGTATGTAGGAGAGGAGTGTGGAGGGGATGACGGTGGGCAGTATGTAGGAGAGGAGTGAGGAGGGGATGATGGTGGGCAGTATGTAGGAAAGGAGTGTGGGGGGGATGATGGTGGGCAGTATGTAGGAGAGGAGTGTGGAGGGGATGACGGTGGGCAGTATGTAGGAGAGGAGTGGGGGGGTATAATGGTGGGAAGTATGTAGGAGAGGAGTGTGGAGGGGATGACGGTGGGCAGTATGTAGGAGAGTAGTGTGGGGGGTATGACGGTGGGCAGTATGTAGGAGAGGAGTGTGGGAGGTATGACGGTGGGCAGTATGTAGGAGAGGAGAGTGGAGAGGATGACGGTGGGCAGTATGTAGGAGAGGAGTGTGGAGGGGATGACGGTGGGCAGTATGTAGGAGAGGAGTGAGGATGGGATGATGGTGGGCAGTATGTAGGAAAGGAGTGTGGGGGGGATGACGGTGGGCAGTATGTAGGAGAGGAGTGTGGAGGGGATGACGGTGGTCAGTATGTAGGAGAGGGGTGTGGGGGGGATGACGGTGATCGATATGTACAGGAGTGGAGTGTGGAGGGGATGACGGTTGGCAGTATGTAGGAGAGGAGTGTGGGGGGTATGATGGTGGGCAGTATGTAGGAGAGGAGTGTGGGGGATATGACGGTGGGCAGTATGTAGGAGAGGAGTGTGGAGGGTATGACGGTGGGCAGTATGTAGGAGAGGAGTGCGGAGGGTAAGACGGTGGGCAGTATTTAGGAGAGGGGTGTGGAGGAGATGACAGTGGGCAGTATGTAGGAGAGGAGTGTGGAGGGGATGACGGTGGGCAGTATGTAGGAGAGGAGTGTGGAGGGGATGACAGTGGGCAGTATGTAGGAGAGGAGTGTGGAGGGGATGATGGTGGGCAGTATGTAGGAGAGGAGTGTGGGGGGGATGACGGTGGGCAGTATGTAGGAGAGGAGTGTGGAGGGTATGATGGTGGGCAGTATGTAGGAGAGAAGTGTGGAGGGGATGATGGTGGGCAGTATGTAGGAGAGGAGTGTGGGGGGGTATGACGGTGGGCAGTATGTAGGAGAAGAGTGGGGGGTATGATGGTGGGCAGTATGTAGGAGAAGAGTGGGGGGTATGATGGTGGGCAGTATGTAGGAGAGGAGTGTGGAGGGGATGACGGTGGGCAGTATGTAGGAGAGGAGTGTGGGGGGTATGATTGTGGGCAGTATGTAGGAGAGGAGTGTGGAGGGGATGACGGTGGGCAGTATGTAGGAGAGGAGTGTGGAGGGGATGACGGTGGGCAGTATGTAGGAGAGGAGTGTGGGGGGTATGACGATGGGCAGTATGTAGGAGAAGAGTGGGGGGTATGACGGTGGGCAGTATGTAGGAGAGGAGTGGGGGGGTATGATGGTGGGCAGTATGTAGGAGAGGGGTGTGGGGGGGATGACGGTGATCGATATGTACAGGAGTGGAGTGTGGAGGGGATGACGGTTGGCAGTATGTAGGAGAGGAGTGTGGAGGGGATGACGGTGGGCAGTATGTAGGAGAGGAGTGTGGGGGGTATGACGATGGGCAGTATGTAGGAGAAGAGTGGGGGGTATGACGGTTGGCAGTATGTAGGAGAGGAGTGGGGGAGTATGATGGTGGGCAGTATGTAGAAGAGGGGTGTGGGGGGGATGACGGTGATCGATATGTACAGGAGTGGAGTGTGGAGGGGATGACGGTTGGCAGTATGTAGGAGAGGAGTGTGGGGGGTATGATGGTGGGCAGTATGTAGGAGAGGTGTGTGGAGGGGATGACGGTGGCAGTATGTAGGAGAGTAGTGTGGGGGTATGACGGTGGGCAGTATGTAGGAGAGGAGTGCGGAGGGTAAGACGGTGGGCAGTATTTAGGAGAGGGGTGTGGAGGAGATGACAGTGGGCAGTATGTAGGAGAGGAGTGTGGAGGGGATGACGGTGGGCAGTATGTAGGAGAGGAGTGTGGAGGGGATGACAGTGGGCAGTATGTAGGAGAGAAGTGTGGAGGGGATGACGGTAGGCAGTATGTAGGAGAGGAGTGTGGGGGGGGTATGACGGTGGGCAGTATGTAGGAGAAGAGTGGGGGGTATGATGGTGGGCAGTATGTAGGAGAGGAGTGTGGAGGGGATGACGGTGGGCAGTATGTAGGAGAGGAGTGTGGGGGGTATGATTGTGGGCAGTATGTAGGAGAGGAGTGTGGAGGGGATGACGGTGGGCAGTATGTAGGAGAGGAGTGTGGAGGGGATGACGGTGGGCAGTATGTAGGAGAGGAGTGTGGGGGGTATGACGATGGGCAGTATGTAGGAGAAGAGTGGGGGGTATGACGGTGGGCAGTATGTAGGAGAGGAGTGGGGGGGTATGATGGTGGGCAGTATGTAGGAGAGGGGTGTGGGGGGGATGACGGTGATCGATATGTACAGGAGTGGAGTGTGGAGGGGATGACGGTTGGCAGTATGTAGGAGAGGAGTGTGGGGGGTATGATGGTGGGCAGTATGTAGGAGAGGTGTGTGGAGGGGATGACGGTGGCAGTATGTAGGAGAGTAGTGTGGGGGTATGATGGTGGGCAGTATGTAGGAGAGGAGTGCGGAGGGTAAGACGGTGGGCAGTATTTAGGAGAGGGGTGTGGAGGAGATGACAGTGGGCAGTATGTAGGAGAGGAGTGTGGAGGGGATGACGGTGGGCAGTATGTAGGAGAGGAGTGTGGGGGGGATGATGGTGGGCAGTATGTAGGAGAGGAGTGTGGAGGGGATGACGGTGGCAGTATGTAGGAGAGTAGTGTGGGGGTATGATGGTGGGCAGTATGTAGGAGAGGAGTGCGGAGGGTAAGACGGTGGGCAGTATTTAGGAGAGGGGTGTGGAGGAGATGACAGTGGGCAGTATGTAGGAGAGGAGTGTGGAGGGGATGACGGTGGGCAGTATGTAGGAGAGGAGTGTGGAGGGGATGACAGTGGGCAGTATGTAGGAGAGGAGTGTGGAGGGGATGACGGTGGGCAGTATGTAGGAGAGGAGTGTGGGGGGGATGACGGTGGGCAGTGTGTAGGAGAGGAGTGTGGGGGGTATGATTGTGGGCAGTATGTAGGAGAGGAGTGTGGAGGGGATGACGGTGGGCAGTATGTAGGAGAGGAGTGTGGGGGGTATGACGATGGGCAGTATGTAGGAGAGGAGTGTGGGGGGTATGACGATGGGCAGTATGTAGGAGAAGAGTGGGGGGTATGACGGTGGGCAGTATGTAGGAGAGGAGTGTGGAGGAGCCCTGTACCATGAATAGGATATAATCCTGACTCACCTGTGTGGTGTGACCTGGAATAAATGCCATGCTGTCCCTATGATGGCCGTGTGTTCAGGACGGGGACTGAGAATCTGTTGGTCCCGTTAGAACGACAAGAGGACACGTTTAGATAGATAGGAAGTAACAAGTTGTTTCAATCTCAAGTCGGGACTTCCTGGATCTGTCCCCTAGGGAGGAGCAATAAAACAGCCCAACTGCAGTATGGAGAGAAGACACTAGATGGCGCTGGTCTATCTATCCGAAAAGTATAAAACAGCAAAGGAAAAAAAAAGAAAAATGAAAAACTAAAAAGCAGACCCCCCACCCAAAGAAATACACGGATGTTTATAAAATCCTTTCAGGCCTGGCGATGACACAAACCCCCCAACATGATATATTTTCTGAAAGCAGAGACCCCAGAAAATAAAATGGCGGTAGTCCCAATTCTTCATGTCGCACGATATTACCGCAGGGGTCCAGGAAACGCAACATTTTAGTACCGGGGATTGTGGAAGCGATCGAGCAGCAGGCAGTTTAGAGTCCCATGGAGCAATCTAAGTCCACCTTATGCAGGACAACATGGACTCCTGTACAGGACAGCCATTTTGGGTTCCCTTACACAGCTTAAGGCCTTGGCCTCTCTGGAACTGACCACCTACATTTTGTCTCCCTGAGAAGAGAACAGAGAGAGACCCCTGAGAGGAGAACAGAGAGGGACCCCTGAGATGAGGACAGAGAGGGACCTCTGAGATGAGGACAGAGAGGGACCCCTGAGATGAGGACAGAGTGGGACCCCTGAGATGAGGACGGAGTGGGACCCCTGAGATGAGGATGGAGTGGGACCCCTGAGATGAGGACAAAGAGGGACCTTGAGATGAGGGCAGAGAGGGACTCCTGAGATCAGGACAGAGAGGGACCCCTGAGATGAGGACAGAGAGGGACTCCTTAGATGAGGACAGAGATGGACTCCTGAGATGACAGAGAGAGCCTCCTGAGATGAGGACAGAGAGGGACCCCTGAGATGAAGATAGAGAGGAACCCTTGGGATGAGGACACAGAGGGACTCCTGAGATGAGGACAGGGAAAGACCCCTGAGATGAGGACAGAGAGGGACTACTGAGATGAGGACAGAGAGGAACCCCAGAGATGAGGACAGAGAGGGACCCCAGAGATGAGGACAGAGAGGGACCCCAGAGATGAGGACAGAGAGGGACCCCAGAGATGAGGACAGAGAGGGACCACTGAGATGAGGACAGAGAGAGACCACTGAGATGAGGACAGAGAGGGACTCCTGGGATGAGGACAGAGAGGGACCCCAGAGATGAGGACAGAGAGGGACCACTGAGATGAGGACAGAGAGAGACCACTGAGATGAGGACAGAGAGGGACTCCTGGGATGAGGACTGTTATGGAGGTGTAGGTGGGACAGAACACATGCAGAGAGCAGTGGGGAACACAAGGCTTTTATTGAGTGATTTGGAGGGCGCTAGATACGTATAGCAACGTTTAAGTCCGGGCACACAGCAGAAGGCAGACTGGCAGGCAATGGGTAAGTCCGGGCACACAGCAGAAGGCAGACTGGCAGGCAATGGGTAAGTCCGGGCACACAGCAGAAGGCAGACTGGCAGGCAATGGGTAAGGTCGGGCACACAGCAGAAGGCAGACTGGCAGGCAATGGGTAAGTCCGGGCACACAGCAGAAGGCAGACTGGCAGGCAATGGGTAAGTCCGGGCCCACAGCAGAAGGCAGACTGGCAGGCAATGGGTAAGTCCGGGCACACAGCAGAAGGCAGACTGGCAGGCAATGGGTAAGTCTGGGCACACAGCAGAAGACAGACTTTGGCAGGCAATGGGTAAGTCCGGGCACACAGCAGAAGACAGACTCTGGCAGGCAAAGGGTAAGTCCGGGCACACAGCAGAAGACAGACTTTGGCAGGCAATGGGTAAGTCCGGGCACACAGCAGAAGGCAGACTCTGGCAGGCAATGGGTAAGTCCGGGCACACAGCAGAAGACAGACTTTGGCAGGCAATGGGTAAGTCCGGGCACACAACAGAAGACAGACTCTGGCAGGCAATGGGTAAGTCCGGGCACACAGCAGAAGGCAGACTGGCAGGCAATGGGTAAGTCCGGGCACACAGCAGAAGGCAGACTGGCAGGCAATGGGTAAGTCCGGGCACACAGCAGAAGGCAGACTGGCAGGCAATGGGTAAGTCCGGGCACACAGCAGAAGGCAGACTGGCAGGCAATGGGTAAGTCTGGGCACACAGCAGAAGACAGACTTTGGCAGGCAATGGGTAAGTCCGGGCACACAGCAGAAGACAGACTCTGGCAGGCAAAGGGTAAGTCCGGGCACACAGCAGAAGACAGACTTTGGCAGGCAATGGGTAAGTCCGGGCACACAGCAGAAGGCAGACTCTGGCAGGCAATGGGTAAGTCCGGGCACACAGCAGAAGACAGACTTTGGCAGGCAATGGGTAAGTCCGGGCACACAACAGAAGACAGACTCTGGCAGGCAATGGGTAAGTCCGGGCACACAGCAGAAGGCAGACTGGCAGGCAATGGGTAAGTCCGGGCACACAGCAGAAGGCAGACTGGCAGGCAATGGGTAAGTCCGGGCACACAGCAGAAGGCAGACTGGCAGGCAATGGGTAAGTCCGGGCACACAGCAGAAGGCAGACTCTGGCAGGCAATGGGTAAGTCCGGGCACACAGCAGAAGGCAGACTCTGGCAGGCAATGGGTAAGTCCGGGCACACAGCAGAAGACAGACTCTGGCAGGCAATGGGTAAGTCCGGGCACACAGCAGAAGGCAAACTCTGGCAGGCAATGGGTAAGTCCGGGCACACAGCAGAAGGCAGACTGGCAGGCAATGGGTAAGGTCGGGCACACAGCAGAAGGCAGACTGGCAGGCAATGGGTAAGTCCGGGCACACAGCAGAAGGCAGACTGGCAGGCAATGGGTAAGTCCGGGCACACAGCAGAAGGCAGACTCTGTCAGGCAATGGGTAAGTCCGGGCACACAGCAGAAGGCAGACTGGCAGGCAATGGGTAAGTCCGGGCACACAGCAGAAGGCAGACTGGCAGGCAATGGGTAAGTCCGGGCACACAGCAGAAGACAGACTGGCAGGCAATGGGTAAGTCCGGGCACACAGCAGAAGACAGACTCTGGCAGGTCAGAGTGGTATGTAGGCCAGGGTTGGGAGCACTCACTGGATCCCGGGTGGGAAGGGGTTCCAGGTGGGCATCTTCAGCTGGCAGACCTCGACTGGCTTGGCTCCTGGTCACAGCCCTAACTTACTGGCACCGCACCTCCCCTAATCCATTTCCAAGCAGGACATCTGCGGGGAGCCCGCTCACAACTCCAGTCTGGCAGCGCCTTTCCCCAAATCCATAGTCGACACGTACTGAAGCTCTGGGAATGCCTGGCACCACCTGCTAGTTGGATGGAGAACCCAGAGCCTGGTTTGATGGCTTTCGGTTTTACCACACGGGGATCAGCGATGATGAGTGATAGCAAAGGGTTAAATCTGTGTTCCTCGAATGATCCGTGAGACCCCTTTCAAGGATCCTTGGGAACACACAATGAAGACTAGGACACAGGTGGACTCTACATGTGTTTGTATAATGGTCACGTGAGTCGGGACTAAATACAAACAGGTACTAAGGGAGGGATATCCCTCCATCCAATCAGAACATTACAACCAATGACACTTCGGCCAATCAGAATATTACAACTAAGGCTACTCTTCATGATGGTCTCATTCTAATCGTTGTTCGTATCTTACAAGTTTGGCTCATTTTTAGAACTCGTGGAAATCAAAGTCCAGCACTTGATCAACATTCGTAATATCAGCAAACAGGAGATGATGACCGCAGCTTCATTGGCTGGAATAAACATTCAGTATTGATCAGTTTTAGCTGTGAGGGAGAAAATACATCGATTTACAGGAATCATTGAAAAACGTCATAAAACAAGAAGAAGGGTTTGACTCTTTCCCCCACAATCCCCTCTGAAAGCACAACATGATTTTCCTTAACCACTTCCGGTCCGGACGCTTTCCCCCCCTTCCGGTCCGGACACTTTCCCCCCCTTCCGGTCCGGACGCTTTCCCGCCTTCCAGTCCGGACGCTTTCCCCCCTTCCAGTCCGGACGCTTTCCCCCTTCCAGTCCGGACACTTCCCCCCCCTTCCAGTCCGGACGCTTTCCCCCCTTCCAGTCCGGACGCTTTCCCCCCTTCCAGTCCGGACGCTTTCCCCCCTTCCAGTCCGGACGCTTTCCCCCCTTCCAGTCCGGACGCTTTCCCCCCTTCCAGTCCGGACACTTCCCCCCCCTTCCAGTCCGGACACTTCCCCCCCCCTTCCAGTCCGGACACTTCCCCCCTTCCAGTCCGGACGCTTTCCCCCCCTTCCAGTCCGGACACTTTCCCCCCCTTCCAGTCCGGACACTTTCACCTTCTTCCAGTCCGGACACTTTCACCCTCTTCCAGTCCGGACACTTTCCCCCCCTTCCAGTCCGGACACTTTCACCCCCTTCCAGTCCAGACACTTTCACCCCCTTCCAGTCCGGACACTTTCACCCCCTTCCAGTCCAGACACTTTCACCCCCTTCCAGTCCGGACGCTTTCACCCCCTTCCAGTCCGGACACTCCCCCCCCCCTTCCTGTCCAGGCCAATTTTCAGCTTTCAGTGCTATCACACTTTGAATGACAATTGCGCGGTCATGCAACACTGTACCCATATGAATGTTTTAGAATTTTTTTGAGACAGATAAAACTTTATTTTGGTGGTATTTATTCACCGCTGGGATTTTTATTTTTTTCCTATATAAATGAAAAAGTCCAAAAAGTTTGAAAAAGTGTTTTTCTTATAACATTTTGCAAATAAATAATCTTTCTTCATAAATCTTGGCCAAAAAAATCTTTAGTAAAAAAAAATAACCCAAATTAGTTTATAACCAAAAATTATAATTTTTAAAAAATGTTTTTTACATGTTTATTTTATTTTTTTATATTATTATTTATGTTTTTTTTTGTTTTTTTTTTACATACGGTCACCCTAGTGGTACACTGTCACCATGGTGACACTGTACTACTTGTGGGGGGTGATGAAGATTTATTTTTGTTACACTGTTACCCATTAAGGCTGTAAAAGCAATCATTTTTCCTTCTCTCTGGCTGCATACTTGCAGCCATTGAGAAATACTGTGTGAGCTGTGATTGGTCACAGCTTGTCACATGGTGCAAGGCTGTTGTGAATAGCCCTGTACCATGTGATCTCTGTGATCATTCACAGATTTCACACGTAGTAAGCAATGATGTCATAAGTGACATCTTGCTTACTACTATTCATGTGATCACTGATTGGCCAATCAGTGATCACATGATCGGGACCTCACACAGAGGTCCCATACAACGATTGATGTTCCACTGTGTCTGGAGGACACAGTGGGCATCGGATCGCGGTGCTGCACACTCCCAGGGAGAGCGCACAAGCAGGGGGTGGGGAGGCCGTTTATAAACGGCCACCCGCCCCTGCACTGCCACCGTCCGGCCGTTTATATCCATGGGCCGGACGGGAGGTGGTTAAAGAGCCATATCCATTTCTCTTATTCCACAGACAGATAACAAGTCTATACTCTGCCGATACAGTTGTGCTCAAAAGTTTTCCTCCCCTGGCAGAAATTGTGAAATTTTGGCATTGATATTGAAAATATGACAGATCTGCCAAAAATGCTCTTTTATTGAAGGATAATGATCATATGAAGCCATTTATTATCAAATAGTTGTGTGGCTCCTTTTCAAATCATAATGATAACAGAAATCACCCTAATCAGATGTCTCCACCCCTCGGATCAGACATCTCCGCCCCCCGGATCAGAAGTCTCCGCCCCCTGGAATGTTTGGCCTTGGTACAGACACACAAGGTGACACACACGGGTTACAATGCCAATTAGAGGTTAATGTCCCACATCTGTGGCTTTTTAAATTGCAGTTAGTGTCAGTGTATAAATAGTCAATGAGTTTGTTAGCTCTTACGTGGAAGCACTGACTAGGCTAGATACTGAGCCATGGGGATCAGAAAAGAACTGTCAAAAGTCCTGCGTAACAAGGTAATGGCTCTGTGACGGGAGTCACTTTGGGTGGGGGGCACATGGAACAGAGCTCACTTTGGAGAAGTGGGGAGACCCCTGTCTCAGCTCCCCATATCCCTATTATATGTAAGTCACCCTGTGCCTGTTAGGGGTACAGGGTGAAATGTCCTAATATTGGGGTGGGGGTTTGTTCATTGTTTAATTCCATGTGGTTGCATGCCTTTGTTCTATTGTGTGTTTTGCTTGGGAGCAAATTATTATGGTATGTATGTGTTTGTGTATTGGCTTGGTGGAGGGTGTCTGCTGAAGTGTCTCTTGTTGCTAGATGTGGTTTGCCCCACCCTGTGTCATTATGCATGGAGGGGGAATTGTTCCCTTGAATGTATATATCTTGTATCTAGGAGTAGTCTATTTCCTGGTTTCCTTCAAGATTGGTGCTGTCTCGTCTTGTATGGTCAGCGGTGGTGTCTGTGGTCGGTGTTCGGACGGGGGTGGGAGTTTAACAGAAGTACCCAAGTGCAGTCGGGTTCTGGTTCTGTTACAGGAACTTTCTAAAGATGGAAAAGGAAATAAAAAGATGTCCAAAGCCTTGAATATGCCAATCAGTACAGTTACATCACCTATTAAGTGTAAAGTTCAGGGATCTCTTGATACGAAGCCAAGGTCAGGTAGACCAAGAAAGATTGCAGCCATAACCGCCAAAAGAATTGTTCGGGATACAAAGGGAAACCCATAGGCAACCACAAGAAAAATCCTGGCTGCTCTGGAAAAAGACAGTGTGGTTGTTTTGAAGGAGCACAATATGATGACACTTCAACAAAAATGAGCTGCATGGTGGAGGTGCCGAAAAGAAGCCTTTACTGCACCAATGACACAAGAAGGCCCGGTTAGGCATGTCAAGGTGTTGTCAGGCATATTGTAGCCGGGCTTTTTTGTGGCATTGGTGCAGTAAAAGCTTCTTTCTGGCACCTCCACCAAACAGCTCATTTTTGTTCAAGTATCACCGTATTGTACTCCTTAAAAACAACCACACCATCTTTTTCCAGAGCAGCCTGGATTTCTTTTGATGTTACCTGTGGGTTTTTCTTTGAATCCTGGACAATTCTTCTGGCAATCTTTCTTGGTCTACCTGACCTTTGCTTGGTATCAAGAGATCCTCGAACTTCCCACTTAATAGGTGATTTAACAGTACTGATTGGCATATTCAAGGCTTTGGACATCTTTTTATTTCCTTTTTCATATTTAGAAAGTTCCATTACCTTGTTACGCAGGACTTTTGACAGTTCTTTTCTGATCCCCATGGCTCAGTATCTAGCCTAGTCAGTGCTTCCACGTAAGAGCTAACAAACTCATTGACTACTTATACACGGACACTAACTGCAATTTAAAAAGCCACAGATGTGGGACATTAACCTCTAATTGGCATTGTAACCCGTGTGTGTCACCTTGTGTGTCTGTACCAAGGCCAAACATTCATAGGGGGAGGAGAATTTTGATCAGGGGGCAGATACTTCTGATCCAGGGGGCGGATACTTCTGATCCGGGGCGGAGACTTCTGATCCGGGGGCGGAGACTTCTGATCCGGGCCATTTGGGTGATTTCTGTTATCATTACGATTTAAAAAAGGGCCAAACAACTATTTGATAATAAATGGCTTCCTAATGTCATCATCCTTCAATAAAAGAGCATTTTTTGGCATGATCAGTCATCTTTTCAATATCAATACCAAAATTTCACAATTTCTGCCAGGAGATGCAGACTTTTGAGCACAACTGTATGTCCCATGAACTGCAGCTCACTCGATGTTTTTGGTGTTTTGCACCAATCACATTTTTCCCCATTCTGATGTTTGATGTGATCAGTAACTGAAGCTCCTGACCTACATTTCCACATGGAAGAAAAATATATTTTAAATATATTTTTAAAATATTCTTCCCAAATATATTGACATATATTTGAAATACTACAATTTTTGGCCTTATTCAATATATTTCAAAATATATTTCAATAAATATACAGTGAAGGAAATGCGTATTTGATCCCCTGCTTATTTTGAATGTTCGTCCCTCACAAAGAAGATCGGTCTAAAAATTGAATGTTCGGTGTAACACTGAGAGACAGAATAGCAACAACAAATTCAGCAGAAATGCGCAGAAATGCGTCTAACAAATGATTACTGATCTGCATGTTCATGAGGGAAAGAAGGATTTGATCCCCATCACAAAACATGACTGAGTACTTGGTGGCAAATCCCTTGTTGGCAATCACAGAGGTCAGACGTTTCCTGGAGTTGGCCTCCAGGTTTGCACACATCTCAGGAGGGATTTTGGCCCACTTCTCTTGGCAGATCCTCTCCAAGTCATTAACCGGTTCCCGCCTGGCCTATGGCTAGCAAAAACCCTCACAGTTCCGGGTGGACGCCATATGGCGTCCTTTTGGGCATGCGCAGTTTTAATGCCCGCAGAGCCACGCAGCGGCCGATGACAGATCTGTGTACCGGCCCCGTTGCCGGTACCATGTGACCTGCTGTGACCAATCACAGCAGGTCACATGACAGTTGTATACAATGGATGGCTTCCTATCATGCCATCCATTGTATACAAGTGTGTCTAGCTGTAAATGGTCACAGTGATCACATGCACAAGCTGGGCCAATCACAGCCCAGCTGTGTCATGTGATTAGCTGTGGCCAAATCACAGTTAAGGAAAAAAAAAATCCTGAATGAATCAATTTCATTCAGGTATATGCTTGCTTATAGCAAAGTAATAGCAAAGTTACAACTTCAAAAAACTCGCCATGCCTGTTATGAAATACGTCGGACTGTCTACTTTGCAAAAAGGGGCCATTTGGGGGATATCTGTACTGTTCTGACATTTGGGGATATCTGTCCTGTCCTGACATTTGGGGGATATCTGTACTGTTCTAACATTTGGGGGATATCTGTCCTGTCCTGACATTTGGGGGATATCTGTCCTGTCCTGACATTTGGGGGATATCTGTACCGTCCTGACATTTGGGGGTTATCTGTCCTGTCCTGACATTTGGGGGATATCTGTCCTGACATTTGGGGGATATCTGTCCTGTTCTGACATTTGGGGGATATCTGTCCTGTCCTGACATTTGGGGGATATCTGTACTGTCCTGACATTTGGGGGATATCTGTACTGTCCTGACATTTGGGGGATATCTGTACCATTCTGACATTTGGGGGATATGTGTACTGTCCTGACATTTGGGGGATATCTGTCCTGTTCTGACATTTGGGGGATATCTGTCCTGTCCTGACATTTGGGGGATATCTGTACTGTCCTGACATTTGGGGGATATCTGTACTGTCCTGACATTTGGGGGATATCTGTACCGTCCTGACATTTGGGGGATATCTGTACCATTCTGACATTTGGGGGATATCTGTACCGTTCTGACATTTGGGGGATATCTGTACTGTCCTGACATTTGGGGATATCTGTCCTTTCCTGACATTTGGGGGATATCTGTCCTGTTCTGACATTTGGGGGATATCCATACTGTTCTGACATTTGGGGATATCTGTCCTGTCCTGACATTTGGGGGATATCTGTACTGTCCTGACATTTGGGGGATATCTGTACTGTTCTGACATTTTTGGACCTCAAGAAATTAGATTGGCTGTCAGTACTTCAGGATTGATCAATATTCAGATCTATACCATAGTTTGTGAACTCTATAACTTTCCTACAAACTAAATAATAAATACTGATTTGGGTTATTTTCACCAAAGACATGTAGCAGAATACATCTCGGCCTAAATTTATGAAGAACAATTATTTATTTGCAAACTTTTATAACAGAAACAAAGAAAACGTGTTTTTTTTTAAATTTTTGGTCTTTTTTTGTTAATTTAGCAAAAAATAAAAACCCCAACGGTGATTAAATACCACCAAAAGAAATCTCTAGTTGTGTTAAGAAAATGATAAAATTTTAGTTTGGGTACAATGTTGTATGACCGCGCAATTGTCATTCAAAGTGTGAGAGCGCTGAAACCTGAAAAATGGCCTGGGCAGGAAGGGGGAAAAAGTGCCCGATATGGAAGCGGTTAAGGTTTGGTGGCTGATGTTTGGCAACTCGAACTTTCATCTCCCTCCACAGATTTTCAATTGGATGAAGGTCTGGAGACTGGCTAGGCCACTCCAGGACCGTAATGTGCTTCTTCTTGAGCCGCTCCTTTGTTGCCTTGACCGTGTGTTTTGGGTCATTGTCATGCTGGAACACCAAACATGACTTAAAATTGTGTGCAATTGGCGACAAACTACTGTACCTGAAAGCCTTTATAAATGAAACAAAAAAATGTGGTGCACTACCTCCTCATACATACAGTGAAGGAAATGCGTATTTGCTCCCCGGCTGATGTTGAATGTTCGCCCCTCACAAAGAAATGATCGGTCTAACAATGGAATGTTCACCCCTCACACAGAAATGATCGGTCTAACAATGGAATGTTCGGTGTAACACTGAGAGACAGAATACAACAACAAATTCAGCAGAAATGCGTCTAACAAATGATGACTGATCTGCATGTTCATGAGGGAAAGAAGGATTTGATCCCCTATCATTCAGCAGGATTTCTGGCTACCAGGTGTCTTTCATACAGGTAAAAAGCTGAGATTAGAAGCAGTCTCTTAAAGGGAGTGCTGCTAATCTCATTGTGTTACCTGTATAAAAGACACCTGTCCACAGGAGCAATCAAACCATCAGATTCCAAACTCTCCACCATGGCAAAGACCAAAGAGCTGTCCAAGGATGTCAGGGACAAGATTGTAGACCTACACAAGGCTGGACTGGGCTACCAAACTATCGCCAAGCAGCTTGGTGAGAAGGTGACAACAGTCGGTGCAATCATTCCCAAATGGAAGAAACACAAAACAAGTGTCAGTCTCCCTAGGTCTGGTGCACCATGCAAGATCTCACCTCGTGGAGTGTCAATGATCATGAGAAGAGTGAGGAATCATCCCAGAACTACACGTGAGGATCTTGTCAATGATCTCCAGGCAGCTGGGACCACAGTCACCAAGAAAACAATTGGTAACACAGTACGCCGACAAGGACTGAAATCCTGCAGTGCCCGCAAGGTCCCTCTGCTCAAGAAAGCACATGTCCAGGTCCGTCTGAAGTCTGCCACTGAACATCTGAATGATGCAGAGGAGGACTGGTGGAAAGTGTTGTGGTCAGATGGGACCAAAATCCAGCTCTGTGGCATCAACTCAACTCGCCGTGTTTGGAGGAGGAATGCTGCCTATGACCCGAAGAACACCATCCCAACTGTAACACATGGTGGTGGAAACATTCTGCTTTGGGGACATTTTTCTGCTAAGGGGACAGGACAACTGCACCGCATCAAAGCGACGATGGACGGGGCAATGTACCCTCAAATCTTGGGTGAGAACCTTCTTCCCTCAGCCAGGGCATTGAAAATGGGTCGTGGATGGGTGTTCCAGCATGACAATGACCCAAAACACACGGCCAAGGCAACAAAGGAGCGGCTCAAGAAGAAGCACATTAAAGGTCCAGGAGTGGCCTAGCCAGTCTCCAGACCCTAATCTGATTAAAAATCTGTGGAGGGAACTGAAAGTTCGAGTTGCCAAACGTTAGCCACCAAACCTTAATGACTTGGAGAGGATCTGCCAAGAGGAGTGGGCCAAAATCCCTCCTGAGATGTGTGCAAACCTGGGGGCCAACTCCAGGAAACATCTGACCTCTGTGATTGCCAACAAGTACTAAGTTATGTTTTGTGAAGGGGATCAAATACTTATTTCCTTTATGAACATGCAGATCAGTCATCATTTGTTAGACGCATTTCTGCTGAATTTGTTGTTGCTATTCTGTCTCTCAGTGTTACAATACACCGAACATTCGATTTTTAGACCGATCATTTCTTTGTGAGTGGGCCAACATTCAACATCAGCAGGGGATGAAATACGCATTTCCTTCACTGCAAAACCATAAGCTTTGAAAAACATATAGTGACAGTCGAAAAAAAATTATATATAACTAAAAATAATGTGATAATAAAACGTCCAATCCAATATATGTTGTGTTAGCATCCAGCAATATTCAACACCGGGATTGAATTGTGGCCCCACTCCCTGCTCACCTTGACCAATGACCTATAAATCATAACAGGCCAAACACGCTTTATAAGGAATAGGTGTCTCCAAATTTCTGATTCGTGACATGTTCCTTCCATGGTTTATTCCTCCATTGGACCTTTAAGGTGTGTATGATCAAAAATAAAAGGAACCCCATAAAATATGAACACTGTATTCAGGTACAAAAGAAAATGCACTCACAAAAGTAATAAATCAAAAGTCTATCGCTCAGGTCTGCACTCACCAGATATTGCCTTTGTTATAGCATACTCAAGAGGATATCCACTAATTAGACCAGGAGGTTCCTCCAAGGACAGCCCACTCAATGATTGGCTGCCAGGATAATTCAAAACTCCACTCCACCATATCATGAAAAGAGAAGAACAAAGAGTCCGCTCCAATAGTATATTACCCGAGATAGGTACATTTATTTACTCCAAGTATTGCACTTACAATGTTCAAAACATCAACAAGCCCAAATAATGAGTCTCGTCACTTCCGGTTACGGATCTACGTCACTTACGGGTCTGCAGCACCATCACGCCCTGATGCGTTTCGTCATATCCTGACTTATAGGGGTGATGGTGCGGTGCGGCTTACCGCTTATATCAGGAGAAAATAATTAGAATCACCAGACTGATAATCATGCTTTATTCATTCACCTCCATCTCGCAGGAAGTGATGTCAGTTACTGGCAACAACTAGGCTCCATACTTTTACTCAAAAGAGGGCAGAACACATAACGACAATCACATTATAATAGTTTACATCCAAAATATATTATTACATAACACCACTGCTAAAACATTATTCACTTCCCTAATGACACTATGGGGTTTATTTACTAAAGCTGGAGAGTCCAAAATCAGACTCCCTTCTGCATAGAAACCAATCAGCTTCTAACCTCAGCTTGTTCAATGAAGCTTTGGCAATGAAACCTGGAAGCTGATTGGTTTCTATGCAGAAGGGAGTCGGATTTTGCACTCTCCAGCTTTAGTAAATAAACCCCATTGTAACCATAATGACAATATCATATGTCATATACAATGACAACCTATATAATATTACTCATAATGAAACAATGTGTATACGATCATATATTACTAATCATTGGATACATCATGATATATATATAATATCAAAACAATGTGTATACGATCATACATTACTTATCATCGGATACATCATGATATATATATAATATCAAAACAATGTGTATACCATCATATATTACTAATCATTGGATACATCACGATATATATAATATAAAAACAATGCGTATACGATCATACATTACTTATCATCGGATACATCATGATATATATATATAATATCAAAACAATGTGTATATCATCATACATTACTTATCATTGGATACATCACAATATATATAATATCGAAACAATGTGTATACCATCATACATTACTTATCATTGGATACATCATGATATATATAATAATGAAACAATGTGTATACCATCATACATTACTTATCATTGGATACATCACGATATATATAATATAGAAACAATGTGTATACGATCATACATTACTAATCATTGGATACATCATGATATATATATATATATATATATATATATATAATATCAAAACAATGTGTATACGATCATACATTACTTATCATTGGATACATCACGATATATATAAACACCATTATTGACATTTAGAATTTTATAGGATTTTACAGAAATGTATTTAATTACTCTCTTACTGATTAATATACTTATTACAAATTTTACTTACCGTATTTTTCACTCCATAAGATGCACTTTCCCCCCCCCCCCCCAAAAATGGGGCCATTCACAAAGCACAGAGCCGGGTGCCCACACTAAAAGGAAGATTACTCCTAGGAAGTGGGAGCGGGTATCTGTCAAATTCAGATGTCAGCTCCCCCTCCCTCCCCAAAGGTCCGCAGTCTCTGGTCATCTCCTTTACTGTCTGCAGTCTCTGGTCATCTCCTGTACTGTGTCCGCAGTCTCTGGTCATCTCCTTTACTGTCTGCAGTCTCTGGACATCTCCTGTACTATGTCTGCAGTCTCTGGTCATCTCCTGTACTGTGTCCGCAGTCTCTGGTCATCTCCTGTACTATGTCCGCAGTCTCTGGTCATCTCCTGTACTGTGTCTGCAGTCTCTAGTCATCCCCTGTACTGTGTCCTCAATCTCTGGTCATCTCCTGTACTGTGTCCGCAGTCTCTGGTCATCTCCTGTACTATGTCTGCAGTCTCCGGTGATCTCCTGTACTATGTCCGCAGTCTCCTGTACTATGTCCGCAGTCTCTGGTCATCTCCTGTACTATGTCCGCAGTCTCTGGTCATCTCCTGTACTGTGTCCTCAGTCTCTGGTCATCTCCTGTACTGTGTCCGCAGTCTCTGGTCATCTCCTGTACTGTGTCCGCGGTCTCTGGTCATCTCCTGTACTGTGTCCGCGGTCTCTGGTCATCTCCTGTACTGTGTCCGCAGTCTCTGGTCATCTCCTGTACTGTGTCTGCGGTCTCTGGTCATCTCCTGTACTGTGTCCGCAGTCTCTGGTCATCCCCTGTACTATGTCTGCAGTCTCTGGTCATCTCCTGTACTGTGTCCGCAGTCTCTGGTCATCTCTTGTACTATGTCAGCGGTCTCTGGTCATCCCCTGTACTATGTCCGCAGTCTCTGGTCATCTCCTGTACCGTGTCCGCAGTCTCTGGTCATCTCCTGTACCGTGTCCGCAGTCTCTGGTCATCTCCTGTACCGTGTCCGCAGTCTCTGGTCATCTCCTGTACTGTGTCCGCAGTCTCTGGTCATCTCCTGTACTGTGTCCGCAGTCCCTGGTCATCCCCTGTACTATGTCTGCAGTCTCTGGTCATCTCCTGTACTGTGTCCGCAGTCTCTGGTCATCTCTTGTACTATGTCAGCAGTCTCTGGTCATCCCCTGTACTATGTCCGCAGTCTCTGGTCATCTCCTGTACTGTGTCTGCAGTCTCCTGTACTATGTCCGCAGTCTCCGGTCATCTCCTGTACTATGTCTGCAGTCTCTGGTCATCTCCTGTACTGTGTCCGCAGTCTCCGGTCATCTCCTGTACTATGTCCGCAGTCTCTGGTCATCTCCTGTACTGTGTCCGCAGTCTCTGGTCATCTCCTGTACTGTGTCCGCAGTCTCTGGTCATCTCCTGTACTGTGTCCGCAGTCTCTGGTCATCTCCTGTACTATGTCCGCAGTCTCTGGTCATCTCCTGTACTATGTCCGCAGTCTCTGGTCATCTCCTGTACTATGTCGGCTGTCTCTGGTCATCTCCTGTACTATGTCGGCTGTCTCTGGTCATCTCCTGTACTATGTCCGCAGTCTCTGGTCATCTCCTGTACTGTGTCTGCAGTCTCTGGTCATCTCCTGTACTATGTCTGCAGTCTCTGTTCTTCTCCTGTACTACGTCTGCAGTCTCTGGTCATCTCACAGTACAGGTCATCTCCTGTACTGTGTCCGCAGTCTCTGGTCATCTCCTGTACTGTGTCCGCAGTCTCTGGTCATCTCCTGTACTATGTCCACAGTCTCTGGTCATCTCCTGTACTATGTCTGCAGTCCATTGGTTCAGAATATTTTTTTCTTTTTTTCTCCTCTAAAACCTAGGCGCGTCTAGGTCAGGTACGTCTTATGGAGCGAAAAATACGGTATATAATAGCAATGGAAATATGCACACATAATTGTATATATGTCCATATCAGATATATAATTTTATCCATAATCATTTTAAATGAAATGCAAAACTCAACAATAAAAATAAATTAACTTAAAATAAAATAAAAATAAAATAAAAATAAATATAAAAATAAAATGAAATGAAAATAAAAATAAAGTTTACCCCCCAAATAAAAGAGATCTGTCCACTCAGAGTCATTAAAGAGAACCCCAATCAGAGGAATTTCAGTCCTGCAGAAGAAGTTGTAGGAATATGACTGCACACTTAGCAGTTTGTAAGTTCAGATCTCTTGCAGTTGTACTTTGTGATCAGTCTATGGAGAGGAGGAGTAGATGAACAGAGAAGCAAGATAATGAGGACATCCAATCTTCACCTGATGAAATCCCTTAGACTTGTGGCAGAACCAAATGAAACAAGTGACCATGTGGGCTTAAGTGGTCCCATTGAACACATCCCATAAAAAACAGCTGCAACTCTCTGTTGGAAGGTCTACGCCGGCTTAGGAAGTTGCTTTCTCCGAGGCTTCTCCCTGGCCAGTGTCCCATCCTCAGACCTGCCTACAAACCTGTCATCCATAAGAGGAGGTGGAACATTGGAAATGAGGCATGGATCGTGGGAACAGAGGTGGAACATATATCGGGAGGTGGGCTTAGCTGGAGTCCTCAAACTTGGCTGCAATAACAACAGTCAGCAGAACCTGGAAAAGACTCTCCTCTCTGAAGTTTCAGAGGCTCGGCAAGATGCTTCTTGATTGCAACCCAGTCTCTGTACTGAGGCAGTGTTAATCGAGCATTAACTCAGGATCTGTCAATGAAGAAAACATTTGGGAACAGATCAGTTAGAACGGATGCAAACGCATTACATGTTCAGTCAAAGCTCCATAAAAAAGATACAGATGAGGATCATGAGGAAACACAGTTCATTCATCGATCCTTCTCCGAAAAAAAAAAAAGGAAAAAGCCAAAGCACAAAACCGTATGCGCCAATAGGAGAATGATTGGTAGGACTGGTTCACGCATATGGAATTAAAAGTCCATTAAAAGTCCATGATAAAAAAGGGGGAGGGGAGTTAGAGATAAGATGGTCCACTTGGGCAGCTGGTTTCCAGAGTAGAAGACGGCTCTCTAGATGCGCACAATGGTAAACAGAAATGGAAAAAGTGCCTCTAAGTGTAATGCCACAAATGTATTTATTAAAAACAATGTAGGTTAACAAATGGCAACTCAAGTGCTCTAAAAGAGTAAAAGGTGCAAAATAAAGCCCGTGCGGGGTCCTGGATGGTGAAGCTTGGGAAAGGAGCGATTCTGCGCACCCTGGTGGTGTCCCCTGATGTGCTACATTTAGCTCGCCCTAGGCAACACTAAAATTGGGCAGCACCCCTCCAGTCCCTGCCAACCACTAAAACTGGGCGCTTCTGCCGCCACTAAAATTGGGCACCCCCCACTACCGCCCTCATCTCCTCCCCCAGCCCCTGCCGCCACTAAAAATGTAGGTTAACAAATAGCAACTGAAGTGCTCTAAAAGAGTAAAAGGCACAAAATAAAGCCTGTGAGGGGTCCTGGATAGTGAAGCTTGAGGGAGGAGCAATTCTGCGCACCCTGGTGGTGTCCCCCAATGTGCTGTATTTAGCTCACCCTAGACAACACTAAGATTGGGCACCACCACCAGCACCCCCCCAGTCCCTGTCAACCACTAAAACTGGGCGCCCCAGCTGCCACTAAAGTTGAGCACCCCCCACCACCACCAGCACCCTCACCTCCTCGTGCAGCCCCTGTCATCACTAAAATTGGGCAGCAGCAGCAGCACCCCCCCGGGGCCAGCTGCCTCCACTCTCTGCCAAACAATCCTTCCCGGCCCTTCGCCTCCGCTTGCAGAGAGATAGAGTTAGTCAAGCACTAACCTTAACCTCTCTGGAGCCAAGCCCAGTGTCTTCCTTCTTTGTGCCAGAAGCTTACACCTTCCAGCAGTGTACAGCCTCCTTGTATTCCATGGCAGAGGCTCATCAGGTCCCCAGGTGGTGCCCCCCCTAAAAAAAAAAAAATTGCTGACCCAGGCAAATGCCTTGTTTGCCAATTCCACTCTCTGCCAAACAATCCCTCCCGGCCCTTCGCCTCTGCTTGCAGAGAGATAGAGTTAGTCAAGCACTAACCTTAACCTCTCTGGAGCCAAGCCCAGTGTCTTCCTTCTTTATGCCAGAAGCTTACACCTTCCAGCAGCATACAGCCTCCTTGGATTCCATGGCAGAGGCTTACCAGGTCCCCAGGTGGCGACCCCCCCAAAAAAAATTGCTGCCCCAGGCAAATGCCTTGTTTGCCAATTCCACTCTCTGCCAAACAATCCCTCCCGGCCCTCGCTGCCGCTTGCAGAGAGATAGAGTTAGTCAAGCACTAACCTTAACCTCTCTGGAGCCAAACCCAGTGTCTTCCTTCTTTGTGCCAGAAGCTTACACCTTCCAACAGCCTCCTTGGATTCCATGGCAAAGGCTCACCAGGTCACCAGGTGGCGCCCCCCCCAAAATAAAAAATGGCTACCCCAGGCAAATGCCTTGTTTGCCTCACTGTAAATATGCCACTGGTCCCGTGCATGCTCCGAGACGTGTTGTGTCACTGCCAGCTCTCAGCAAACCTCTGGTCCAGCATTGCAGTCCATGCTTGGCTCCACAAGCCTCCAGAGCTACCGGTTTTGTCTTCTCCACTGAGCGGCTGCTTGAGATCCATCTCCTGCCATTCCGAAGTGATCCCCGGCCAGACTACTTCACCAATCATGGACTTTATTTTGTGCCCTTTAGGGCTCATTCACACTTGATTTATTTCTAACTCTTGCCAAACGCCCCTATAGCATTTGACAAGCGTTTGGGAAGCATTTGTAATGCTCCTCAAATGCTCCCAAAATGCCCTATGCGTGGTTTTGAGGCAGTTGATAGGCATTTGTCAAGCATTAAAACCGCACCACAAACTCCTATAATAAAGTTAAATGCTATTAATGCTCCGCAGCCGCACTGCAAATGCCTGCCAGGCATTTGCGGAGCGGCGCCATAGACTTGAATGGGAGGCTTCAATTCCTCCTGACTGGACACTAGGCGTCAGTTTTGCCGCAACGCGACACTAACGCTTCCATGTGAACAGCACTGTGTGCTGCCATGTGCAGAATTTTCATAGGCATTTGAGAAACGTTAAAACGCTTCCCAAACACCTGTCTGACGACTTCAGCTAGTGTGAATGTAGCCCTATTCTTCCAGAGCACGTAAGTTGCCATTTGTGAGCCTACATTGTTTCTAATAAATACATTGATGGTATTACACTCAGAGGCGTTTTTTCCATTTCTGTTAAAAAAAAAAGTAAAATATTCAAGGACTTTCTAAGCACTAAACTCCATGCTCCATTCATTACATTCCTTTTTTTGCTCACAGATTTTAGTTTGTTCTTCAAAAGTAGCATTATACCTTTTTTCGCTTTTTTACGAGCTTGTGAGATGACACGAGATGTGAAACTAATGAAACACCAGCAAATCTTTCATTACGGCTTAGCTGCTACCTCTTTAACAACCCCCCCCCCCCTTCCCTTCTTCCAGAGATTCCTCTTTGCAGTTAAAGCGTGTGAATCCTCTGGTGTTTGATTAGCTCAGAATTAAGTGTAAAAGCTTCATCACACTCAGAACATTGATAGGGCTTCTCTCCGGTGTGAATCTTCTGGTGTCTGGTAAGTGTTGCCTTTTGTGCAAAAGCAATGCCATATTCAGAACATTTATGTGGTTTGTCTTCGGTGTGACCCCCCTGGTGTCTGTTAAGCCCTCTGTTGTCTGTAAAAGCTTTGTCACATTCAGAACATTGATATGGCTTCTCTCCAGTGTGAAGCATCTGGTGCGAGATGAGATCTCTCTTCTCTTTAAAAGATTTGTCACACTTGGGACACGGATATGGCCTCTGCCTGGTGTGAACCATGTTGTGTGTGATAAGCTGTGACAATGTTTTATAAGCTTTGTCACATTCGGAACACTGATATGGCTTCTCTGTGGAGTGCATCCTCTGGTGCGTGATAAGCTCTTTCTTGGTTTTAAAGACTTTGTTACATTCGGAACACTCATATGGCTTTTCTCCGCTGTAAACCCTCAGGTGTGTGATAAGATTTGGCTTCCTCTGGTGTGCGATAAGCTCTTTCTTGGTTTTAAAAACTTTGTCACATTTGGAACACTGATACAGCTTCTCTCTGGTGTGAATCCTCTGGTGTTTGATAAGAGTTTTCTTTATTATAAAAGCTTTGCCACATTCTGAACACTGATACGGTTTCACTCCGGTGTGAATCATCTGGTGTGCGGTAAGATTTGACTTCATTGTAAAATCTTTGCCACATTCCAAACACTGATATGGCCTCTCTCCAGTGTGAATCCTCTGGTGTATGATAAGATTTGGCTTCATTGTAAAAGCTTTGTCACATTCGGAACACTGATATGGTTTCTCTCCGGTGTGAATCCTCTGATGCGCGATAAGCACTTTCTTGGTTTTAAAAGCTTTGTCACATTCGGAACACTCATAGGGCTTCTCTCCGGTGTGAATCATCTGGTGTTCGATAAGATTTGCCTTAATTGTAAAAGCTTTGTCACATTCCGAACACCGATATGCCTTCTCTCCGGTGTGAGTTCTCATGTGTTTGCTGAGATCTTGCAGAATTGTAAAAGCTTTGTCACATTCGGAACACTGATACGGCTTCTCTCCAGTGTGAATCCTCAGGTGCTTGATAAGCTCTTTCTTGGTTTCAAAAACTTTGTCACATTCGGAACACTGATACGGCTTCTCCCTGGTGTGAACCCGCTGGTGCATGATAAGCTCTTTCTTGGTTTTGAAAACTTTGTCACATTCGGGACACTGGTACGGCTTCTCTCCAGTGTGAGTTCTCATGTGTATGGTAAGCTGGCCCCTCACTGCGAAACCTTTGTCACATTTAGAACATCGATGAGACTTCTCTCCATCATGAGTCTTCTGGTGTGGGATACGTTCGGCCTCCATTGTAAAGAAAAAAAAACCTTTGTTACATTCCAAACAAAAAATCGCTTCTGAAATGGCTCCTCTCACGTATACATGGGTTGGACTTTACTGCAAAGTGATTGTCACTTCTGAAATGACTTCTCGCCTGTTGTCTTTTTTTTTAAGCATGTATATTGCCACCTCCCCTAAGTGATTTCAATTTTAAAAGTATATGGTACTAGATATAAATAAAATGTCTAAATATATGTTTTCTGTAGTCGGGTCAATTTCCTGTAAATCCAACTAAGAGTCCTGAGGAAGCAGATAAGCGAAACGCGTTGACCTCTTCGGATGATCTGGCACGAAAAAGCCACACTGAATCGAACAAACCATGTATCATTGTAGGACGACTACGGAGTGGGGTTTTGTTGGGTTTTCTTTTTGTGAATGTTGGTTTTAAATTTTTTAATAAAAATACATATTTTTATTGATGGATAGAGTGTTCCTTAGTACCAGTAAAGTCCGGCCTTTTTTTTACTTTCTCTTTTTTTTCTCTCCTGTTGTCCTCATAGGCTTGATCAATGTTGAAGAGGATCCAAAACATTTAGAACACCGATAGGTCTTCTGTCCTGTGTGAATCCTTCAGTGAACTGCTGTAAAGACTTTTAGCCACTTAAGACACCCATTTGGTTCATTTGGTATTTATGAAGACAAACGTGACGGAAAACCTGGATCATCAATCCACCTGTACAGAAAAATATAAATAAAAAAGGCAGAATTTTATATAAAGGGCTAAATAAAGTTGCTTTCTATTTTTAACGTTCATTATTAAATATAATAATATACAGGATTGACATAGCTCCAACAGTTTGCTCATATAAAAGGGAGACAATACAGCAATGGTACAATTCCAAACAAGAAGGGTTTGTAAGCTCCTAGGAGCAAAAGGCCCTCCAATCTAATAGAGAAGAGCTGGTGGGACAAAAGGTATTTTTGTATTTTATATTATTGAGGACACTATGGATGATAAAATTGACGGTTTATTACAATTTCCTGCATCATAAACATAAATAAAACAGCACTAAATGAAAAAAGTGCAAGTGCTTCAAAAATACATACCATATAACAGCCTTCAAAATTTCCACTTGTCCACTGGCATTGTGCGAGTGAAAATTACTTGGGGGGGCGAGCAGCGTCGGGACTAGGAGTGTGCGGGGGCAGTGACAGGCAGTGATCTCCCTGTATGGCTTTCAATGAAGCAGCTGAAAACTGCGGGAGGGAGAGGAGAAACGGCTTCCCATTGCTGCACCGATCATCCCCCTTTCTTCAGTTTCTTTTTGGGGCCCCTGTGTTCTCCTCAGTGACCAGCCCCTCCCCCCATTCTCCACACTGCTCTGCTATCCCCTGTCCCCTCCCACACTCCAGATCATGCAGCTTCTCAGAGGAGGACGAGTGGGAAATATACAGAGCAGCCAGCATCCCTGTGATGACAGAACCCTGTGAGTCCTTCCTTCTTTCCTTTCCTCCCTCTCTTTCTTGCCTCCCTCACGTCTTTCTTTTGTTCTTTCTTTTTTGCTTTCTTTCTTCCCTCCTTTCTTTCCTCGCTCTTTTATTTCTTTTTCTATCTTTCCTCCCTCCCTCCTTTCTTTCTTCTTTTCTTTCCTCCCTTCTTTCTTTCTTTCCTCCCTTCCTTTTTTCTCATTATTTCCTCCCTCTTTTCTCTCTTTCCTCCCTCCTTTCTTTCCTCTCTTCCTCCTTTCTTTGTTTCTTTCCTCCATCCTTTCTTTCATCCTTTCCTCCCTTCTTTCTTTTTTCTCTTTCTTTCCTCCCTCTTTTCTCTTTTTCCTCCCTTCTTTCTTTCTTCCCTCTATTCCTCCTTTCTTTGTTTCTTTCCTCCCTCCCTTCCTCCCTCCTTTCTTTCTTTCCTCACTTCTTTCTCTTTCCTCCTTTCCTCCCTTCCTCCTTTCTTTCCTCTTTTCTTTCCTCCCTTCTTTCTCTTTCCTCCCTCACTTCTTTCTTTCCTCCCTCTTTTTCTTTCCTTCCTTCTCTTTCCTCCCTTCCTCCTTTCTTTCCCTCTTTCCTCCCTCCTTTCTTTCCTTCTTCCTTTATTCTCCTTTCCTCCCTCCTTTCTTTCTTTCCTCCTGCCTTTCTTTCCTCGCTTTTTTCTTTCCTCCCTCCTTTCTTTCTTTCCTCTTTTCTTTCCTGCCTTCTTTTTACTCCTTTCTTTCTTTTCTCCATCCTTTCTTTCCTCCCTTCCTCCTTTCTTTCTTTCCTACTTTCCTCCCTCCTTTCTTTCCTCGCTTTTTTTTCTCTTTCTTTCTTTCTTTCTTTCCTCCTTTCTTTCTTTCCTCCCTCCTTTCTTTCTTTCCTCTTTTCTTTCCTGCCTTCTCTTTCCTCCTTTCTTTCTTTTCTCCATCCTTTCTTTCCTCCCTTCCTCCTTTCTTTCTTTCCTTCTTTCCTCCCTCCTTTCTTTCCTCGCTTTTTTTTCTCTTTCTTTCTTTCTTTCTTTCCTCCCTCCTTTCTTTCCTTGCTCTTTTTTCTATCATTCCTCCCTCCTTTCTTTCCTCCTTTCTTTCTTTCCTCCCTCCTTTCTTTCCTTGCTCTTTTTTCTATCATTCCTCCCTCCTTTCTTTCCTCCTTTCTTTCTCTCCTCCCTCCTTTCTTTCCGCGCTATTTTTTCTATCATTCCTCCCTCCTTTCTTTCCTCTTTTCTTTCTTTCCTCCTTCCTTTCTTTCCGCGCTCTTTTTTCTATCATTCCTCCCTCCTTTCTTTCCTCCTTTCCTCTCTGCTTTCTTTCTTTCCTCCCTCCTTTCTTTCCGCACTCTTTTTTTTTCATTCCTCCCTTCTTTCTTTCCTCGCTCTTTTTTCTTTCTTTTCTCCTTTCCTCCCTCCTTTCTTTCCTCACTCTTTTTTCTTTCTTTTCTCCCTACTTTCTTTATTTCCTCCCTCCTTTCTTTCCTCCTTTCCTTTCCTCCCTCCTTTCTTTTCTCACTCTTCTTTCTTTATTTCCTCCCTCCTTTCTTTCTTTCCTCCTTTCCTCCCTCCTTTCTTTTCTCACTCTTTTTTCTTTATTTCCTCCCTTCCTTCTTTCATTCCTTCCTCCCTCCAATCTGTACTGCTCTCCCTGCATCCTCTGCACTGTGCGTCACTTTATTTCCCTGTAGATGTAAAGCACTTGTTTTCCTGTTATGTTTACATTGCTTTTGGATAATATAGCTAAAGTGCTTGTTAATATTTATTTTTGTACCTTTATTCTGCATAAAACACTTAACAGTGTCAATTCATGAGAATTTATGAGGACGTGAGTAGAGGCGGAATTAGGGGCGGGGCAGGGTAGGGGTTGGGTGGGACAACTGGTGGCGAGTAACTCTTAAGGCCTGGCTAGTAGCTCAGAACTTGAAATTTTGAGCCCTGTATATAAATATGTATGTGGGTGAAAAAGCCCATATTACACAAATAAAGTGAATAAGTCCATTGGTATAGTGCCAAAAGAAAAGCAATCCACATGTGAACAGGAAGCCACTGCTGCTAGGTGAAGTGACAGACTCCTAAACCGGATCACCGTGTCGTCTGAGGCTCCTTACCAGAAATGGTGGACCACATTGGTCGAACGCGCTTACATAGCTCATCCACAGATGACATCGGCATACACATAGGGGTCACTCCAAACGGATAGACTATCAAGCTCCGAATGGTCAGACACTCTCCAACCTCCTCCACAGGTGGCATCAGCTCAGCATGAGTACATACAAAATGAAATCCAAATATTTTTGGATCTCATGAAAACAACTCGCAAATTTTGAGCAGCGGTTCAATCCAAAAGTAGCAAGGCCGTATAGCAGATGTAAGAGCCTCGAAAATTAAAGTAACAGGCTGATAACAAAAATCCCTGATCGCTATCGATCGAAGCATGATGACGTCACATGCATGACACCCCTGACGTGTTTCGTCAGAATGACGTCATCACGTAGGGGTAGAATTTACACCCACAAAGCCCGCTACGAAAAGGACGCAGCCACGCAAGGCTTAACTTGAAATATTATTACAATTTCCTGCAATAGAAGCTCATTTGTTTGTTCTACTAAGAGCATTGGGCTGCATAGTGACGGGCAAATGTGCTTGGCATCGATTTGAGGGTGCGTTTAGCAAGGGCATGTAAGAATCCCAAGATTGCAAAGTTCAATGCAAACCCCACTGAAGCTGATAGAAGGCAAATTTTGGAAATCAATTTTCTCCATTTTCAAGGTTAATAGGTGAGGGATTGTCAAACAAAGGGAACAGGATGCTGGGCACTAACGGGTGGGACATGTACCCAGCGGTGTATTTAGGTTTTGTGCTGCCCTAGGCAACACGAAAATCATTCACCTTCCACCTATGCCACCTTGGCCCCAGCCAAGAGAGCCTGAGACCGACCAACACAACAGCACCCCCCGCCAAAACAGCCTGACATTGACCAACTCCACAGCACCCATCCCCCCTTGCCAAGGAAGCCTGCCACCAAGCAACTCCACAGTACCCCCCCTCCGAAAGAGCCTGACACCGACCAATACAACAGCACTCCCCCATCCCCCGAAACAGCCTGGCATTGACCAACTCCACAGCACCCATCCCCCCTTGCCAAGGAAGCCTGCCACCAAGCAACTCCATAGTACCCCCCCTCCGAAAGAGCCTGACACCGACTAATACAACAGCACTCCCCCATCCCCCGAAACAGCCTGGCATTGACCAACTCTACAGCACCCATCCCCCCTTGTCAAGGGAGCCTGCCGCCAAGCAACTCCACAGTACCCCCCCTCCGAAAGAGCCTGACACCGACCAATACAACAGCATTCCCCCATCCCCCGAAACAGCCTGGCATTGACCAACTCCACAGCACCCATCCCCCCTTGCTAAGGGAGCCTGCCACCAACCAACTCCACAGTACTTCCTGCAGAAAGCCTGACACCAACCAATACAACAGCACCCCCCCCCCTCACCAAAAGAGCCTGACACTGATCAACCCTCCCAGCTGAGAGCCTTTCGCTAACAGACACCAACCCCCCCCACACCCCGACTGAGAGAGGCTTCCACTAAAAGCCACCCCCTGCGGGCCAACCCACATGGAAGAAAAATATATTTGAAGTATATATTAAAAATATTCTTCCCAAATATATTGACATATATTTGAAATACAATTTTGTCCGCATTCAATATATTTAAAAAAAAAAAAAAAAAAAAAAATATATATATATATATATATATATATATATATATATATATATATTTATATATACACATACTATATACTGTATGTTGAAATACGTTTTTATTACAAAATATATGAAAAATATTTTTTAAAATACATTTCCAATATACTGTATGTCTTTAAAAAAACTCATCTGCATTTTTAGACTGAATTTACAAATATATGTAAAATTATATGTTAAAATTACTTTTTTATACATATATTTAAAAAAATATATATTTTTAAAGATATTTTTCATATATTTTGTAATGTATAAAAAACGCATCTCAGTTCTCACCTACAAGGTGGGACAAGTAACCTTTTATTCAAAATTTTTGTACAGAGGCATGGTGGGGTATCACGTACCTGGTGATGGAGGCCAATGGAGAGAGGGCTTCCCTTGTGGCTAAGTTCCGGACTCCAATGAGAGTGGGACAGCGGGAGTCAGGCCCAAAGTTGCACAGGTCGCCTGTAGGAGTGCTGATTGGTGGTCCACTCAGAAGCACAGCTGGTGCATGGAGATAGGTCTGCAGACAGGATGCACCTGTGCATGGTATGCAAGCCCTTCTGGGATTTAGATGTTTACTGGGTAGTCGGTTCAAGCCAAGGTCAGGTACCAGGTGGGAATCAGAGCAGACGTAGTCAGATGGGATAGCTGAGGTCATACACGGAGGAGCGAGAGAGAGAGTATCCGTAAGCCAAGCCGAGGTCAGATCAGGGGTAAATCAGTAGACAGGTCCAGGAGCAAGCCGAGTCGGTAACAGGAAATCACGGGTCAGAATCACAGGAAACAGGAACCAGGAACAGGGCACGGGGAGCTAGAGATCATCCAGAAACCAGAGGAAGTGATGAGCCTCCTTATAAAGGCAGTCTGGCACCAGACTGAGGCTGATGTGTCCTTCTGCGGCCCTGTAGAGTACTGGCAGAAATGCCAGATCTTCCAGAACTTCTGCCGTGGACAGGACCCTGGGGTTAGGCCTCAGGTTTCTTTTTTTTTTTTAAGGTGGCTGCCAGATTGCATGCCCATGATTACTGATGAGGAGGGATGGTATGACTATAAAAAGAAAGAACATTTTTAAACATATGTAGCACCGCTCTAGATAGGCAGGTGGAGTTTTTTTTTTATTGTAGAAAGAAAGGCTGAGTAGCGACCTGGGCATGAGTCAGCCAGGTAAATTTAGGTTAGAGCTGAGGGCTCTGCAGATCAGTTCCCTGAGACCTCCCCCTGCTCTAGAGACTTGAGAGGTTTCTAGAAGGCAATAGGGATGAGGAGGGGCTGATCCTCATACTTAAGGGATCCTTCCTGGGTCTTATTGGCATGAGGTCAGGTCAGCGCTTAAGCATGACTGAGTCTGCTCAGCAGCAGGAAAGTTCGGATGGGAGACAAAGTGAGAGGCTGGGATGCAGGAGCCTGGGAGGGGGCTCAGTGGGAAAGGGGCCTACCTCCAGGCTGAAGCTGAAAGGAGGATCTCTCAATCTCAGCAGTCCCCTGTGCAGCAGGGAAGGAGTCAGCCCAGTGGAAGGCAGCCACCAATGCAACAAGCTCATAGGAGAGGAAGAGTGAGTAGTCCTACATCCCCTGGGCCAGTTCAGGAAAAAGGCATTTGGGTGGGAAACCTAAATAGTCCCCATCTGGGACTGTTGATTCGCAGAGACAGATTCTGGGTCCCCTTGCCCAGGAATTGACCCAGTACAGCTGGATGAGGAGAGGATTAATCTGGGTGGGTATAACAGAACCGGACCCCGTCTGCACTTGGGTATTTCTGTTAAACTCTTCCCTGTCCGAATACCGACCACGGACACCACCACTGACCATACAAGACGAGACAGCACCAGTCTTGAAGGAAACCAGGAAATAGACAACTTTATTTTAACACAGATACAAGATATATGCATTCAAGGGAACAATTCCCCCCTCCCTGCATAATGACACAGGGCGGGGCAAAGCACATCTAGCAACAAGAGACCCATCAGCAGACACCCTCCACCAAGCCAATACACAAACACATTCATCTCATAATAGTTTGCTCCCAAGCAAGACACACAATAGAACAATGGGATGCAACAACATGGCATTAAACAATGAACAACCCCCCACCGCAATATTAGGACATTTCACCCTGTACCCCTAACAGGCACAGGGTGACTTACACATAATAGGGATATGGGGAGCTGATACAGGGGTCTCCCCACCCCTCCAAAGTTAGCTGTGTTCCATGGGTCCCTGTCAGGAATGGACTCAGCACTGGTGGTGGGACTCATCTGCCGTGTGGGCTGCAGTACCAGAGCTGACCAGCGGGTGCTCTCAGCAGCCAGAAGCTCACACGTGCAATCAGCCAAACCTGGGGCTGATTGCAGAAAGGTGTATTTAAGGCATGACCAGGCCTGTGATCTGGGCCTTGGTGTATGTTTTCCCATGAGCCTCTGTACCTGGTATCTTGTGTTCCTGCTTCGTTGCTGACCCGGCTTGATCCTGACCTCTGCTGTCCGTCTCCTGTTGAACCCCTGGCTTGCCTGACCATCCTTCTGCCTGATCCCCTGTACCGCGCTGCCTGTGAGTTACTGAACCCGGCTTGTGACCTTGACCATTCTCTGCCAGCTCCTTTGGTACCTTGCTGCCCGCACGTTACTGACTTGGCCCGTCTGACCACGCTAACTACTCTGCCATCCATCCATCCTGCACGGATCCAGCCGTACCTGCACATACCTCTGGCGGATCCCTCTACCACTAGCAGGTGTACTCAGGGGCCGCGACCTGGTTCCTGTCTGCTCCAAGTCCATCCCCACCATCAGGGGCCCTGGTGAATAGCAGACTGGGACTTAGACTCCGCGCCCTGGGGAATCCTGTCCTGAGGACCGCTAGAGGTACCACCAAACGGTCATTACAGAACCCTACGGCCGGCCTGACCATTCCACCTCTCCAGCCCTGACTACGCCTGTGTTCCTGCACCTACTAAGATTAGTGGAAGGTTGGTTTGTTCACTGTGCGTTTATATATATATATCTGGGTGGCTAATAATAAACTGTATTATACTATACCTGAAACCTGCGTTTCCCTGTGTCAGTCCACACCTTTCTGGTCATTCCTAGATTCCTGACAGTCCCCCACCCAAAGTGACTCCCATCACATATCTCCCCTTTCAGCAGGAGACTAACGCAGGAGTAAACCCCAGACGGGTGGACTCTGAAGTTAGTCTGTACTTCCAGTCCCCCAATGCCAGCACCCACACAGTACCCCAAGCAAATTGTCCCACACAAAGTATTACTCACCCAACCAACCTCTGTCTCTCTCGTAGAACATACCCGCCGCTGGGGAGAAGTACGGACTGGTCCTTCTCCCTGAAGTCTTCTCAGCCGCGAAGACAGGGTGGCTGGGCCAACTCCATCATGGTGTTGGGGATCTGGGCCGACTGCCCAGCATCCCTGGGGGTATCCAGGTGGTGACTGTAGTTGCTAGGCAGAGGTCAGTGGCGCTCTGTTCTGTTGCCAGCACTTCTGCTGGGGACCCCACATCTGCTCCGGCTAACCATGGGGGAGGGAGGCCGGCTTCCTCCACTCCCAGACTGTGGATCTGTTGCTGGGATGACATTCCTCTGTCACTGTCCCCCTGTATCACGTACCTGGTGATGGAGGCCAATGGAGAGAGGGCTTCCCTTGCGGCTAAGTTCTGGACTCCCCTGAGAATGGGATAGGGGGAGTCTGGCCCAAAGTTGCACAGATTGCCTGTAGGAGTGCTGGTTAGTGGTCCACTCAGAATCACAGCTGGTGCATAGAGATAGGTCTGCAGACAGGAGGTGCCTATAGATGGTATGCAAGCCCTTCTGGGATTTAGATGTTTACTGGGTAGTCGGTTGAAGCCAAGGTCAGGTACCAGGTGGGAATCAGAGCAGACATAGTCAGATGGGATAGCCGAGGTCATAAACAGAGGAGCGAGATAGAGAGAGAGAGTATCCATAAGCCAGGCCGAGGTCAGATCAGGGGTAAGGCAGAGTAGACAGGTCCAGGAGCAAGCCGAGTCGGTAACAGGAAATCACGGGTCAAAGTCACAGGAAACAGGAACAGGGCATGGGGAGCTAGAGATCATCCAGCAACTTGAGGAAGTGATGAGCCTCCTTATAAAGGCCGTCTGGCACCAGACTGAGGCTGATGTGTCCTTCTGCGACCATGCAGAGTACTGGCAGAAATGCCAGATCCTCCAGAGCCTCTGCCGTGGACAGGACTCTGACACCCTGGTGCACAGATCCTAGCTTGGGAGGGAAGACAGTTTAGTCCATTTTGGCTGACTGTGGGGGAGGGAGGACAACAACCTCCTCTCCCTTCTCCCCCGGGCCTCTGAAACTACCACAGGTGTGTGGCAGAGGTCAACAACACCATGCCCTGATGCCAGCTTCTGCTGGAGGAGCTCCGGCTGGTTCCTCCTCAGCAGAAAAGTCAATCAAATCCCCAGTTTCTGGAACTGGTGTCTGGGGATAGGGGTTCACCATCTCCTGTCTGTGGAACCCAGAAGATGTTACCAGTTCTGGACAGAGGCTAGCAGAGCTCTGCCCTTTTGTCTGCACTTCAGTTTTGGGGACGGCAATCTCTGGAATTTCCTCTGCCGATTCTTGGGCATGCTGATGAACATGTTTTAGTAGTTGCCTGTATGCCCTTTCCAGATGCTGTTCTTTCATCAGCAGGTATTCCAGATCTGGTTCAAGCTCTGAGACCCCTGTGAGACCAAACATAACCTCTCTGTCTTCTTGCAGGTCCTCAAGGGTAGGTTCTCCTTCATCGCCAAACACAAAATGATCTGTAAGGCTCTCCCACAGCAATCCAGGACCACCAAAGTCATATCCCTCCGGAGAGCATTCTGTTGTCACCCCTAAATATTTCTGCTCTGCGTACCATTGAAAAACCTGATATCTCCCGCTGGACCAGCCTGTCCAACTCAGTCACCCATTGCTCCTGGGGTCGCTCTCCTAGGAATGGCATCCGTAACATCGGATGGTACTGTCAGGCAGGGCTGTGGAACGGACAGGTAGGCCTAGTGGCAGGGTAACGCACTGGCTGACGACAACCACCACCAACAGACCGAAGTCCCTCAGGGCGCGGAGTCTAAGTCCCAGGCTGCCCTTCACCAGTGCCCCTGATGGTGGGGATGGACTTGACGCAGCCAGGAACCAGGTCGCGGCCCCCAAGACACCCCGGCTGCGGTAATGGCCGCCGCCAATGGCGTGTAGCTGGTGAGAATGACAATAGCGTAGTCAGGCAAGCCGAGTCGACAACAACAGGACAAAACAGTACAGAACAGTAGACAGAGAATCACAGGTCACGGGCCGGGATCAGCAACGGAAGGTCAGATCGAAGGAAAACACAGAGAATGGTCTTAGTCACAAGCCAAGTCAGAATACCAGAAGAGTCACGAGCGTATACACAGAGCTGTAGCAAGACAAAGACACAAGACACAAGTGCAAAGAGCATGTGCGGATCACAGGCTTATATGTACTCAGCCACACCCCTCTGGGGGATGGACCTCAGAGACCTGAAGGCATAAAAGCTTCCCACCATGCTCAGCAGAAATCCAAGATGGATGCCCGCACATGGAGTAACATAACCTCTGGGAAAAGGTAGGACCTTGACAGGTCCCTGGCCCATTCCCCTGGGGTTGGATAGCACTTGCCCTTGTACATACCAGCAACCTGGAGGGCTCCACTCCAAAGCACCTCCCAAATCCACTGCCTGAGCTCCAGGTACTCATCCGCAGACACAGTCCTAGGGTATGTTGCAAGAACGGTCTGCAGAAGCCCTGGGAACTCTGGTGCCAGGTCCATATCTCCACTGGGGTGACTGACGTCTACTTTCCTGATCTTGAATCCCGATGGTGGTTTGAACGTGTTCACAGCCAGGAAGCACAATCCCACCGCTTGCCACCAATGTAACGGAACCGGACCCAGTCTGCGCTTGGGTATTTCCGTTATAATACCGCTTCCTAGTCCGAACACTGACCACGGACACCACCGCTAACCATACAAGACTAGACGACACCAGTCTTGAAGTAAATCAGGAAATAGCTTTATTTTAACACAGATACAAGATATATACATTCAATCCCCCCTCCCTGCATAATGACACAGGGCGGGGCAAACCAAATCTAGCAACAAGAGACACATCAGCAGACACCTCCCACCAAGCCAATACACACAAACACATACATCCCATAATAGTTTGCTCCCAAGCCAAACACACAATAGAACAATGGGATACAACCACATGGCATTAAACAATGAACAACCCCCCACACCCCACCTATACATGTCTACACAATATTAGGACAGATCACCCTGTACCCCTAGCAGGCACAGGGTGACTCAAACATAAGAGGGATATGGGGCGCTGAGACAGGGGTCTCCCCACCTCTCCAAAGTGAGCTGGGTTTCATGGGCCCCCCACCCAAAGTGACTCCTGTCACACCTGGGATGAGAAAAGAGAGGGACCACTGAGATGACGACAGAGAGAGAGACTCCTGAGATCAGGACAAAGAGGGACCCCTGGGATGAGGACAGAGAGGGACCCCTGGGATGAGGACAGAGAGGGACAACTGAGATGAGAACAGAGAGGGACAACTGAGATGAGGACAGAGAGGGCCCCCTGAGATGAAGACAGAGAGGGACACTGAGATGATGACAGAGAGGGACCACTGAGATGAGGACAGAGAGGGACCCCTGAGATGAGGACAGAGAGGGACTCCTGAGATAAGGAATGACAGGGATTCCTGAGATGAGGACAGAGAGGGACCCCTGGGATGAGGACAGAGAGGGATCCCTAGGAAGGACAGAGAGGGACCCCTGAGATGAGGACAGAGTGGGACCCATGAGATGAGGACAGAGAGGGACCCCTGAGATGAGGACAGAGAGGGCCCCCTGAGATGAGGACAGAGAGGGCCCCCTGAGATGAGGACAGAGAGGGACTCTGAGATGAGGACAGAGAAAGACCCCTGAGATGAGGACAAAAATTGACTCCTGAGATGAGGACAGAGGGGGACCCCTGAGATGGGGACAGAGAGGAAACCCTGAGATGGGGACAGAGAGGGACCCCTGTGATGGGGACAGAGAGGGACTCCTGAGATGGGAACAGAGAGTGCCCCCTGAGATGAGGAAAGAGAGGGACCCATTTGATGAGGACAGAGAGGGACTCCATGGATGAGGACAGAGACGGACCCTTTGATGAGGACAGAGAGGGACCCCAGAGATGAGGACAAAGAGGGACCCCTGAGAAGAGGACAGAGAGGGACCCCTGAGAAGAGGACAGAGAGGGACCCCTGAGATGAGGACAAAGAGGGACCCCTGAGAAGAGGACAGGGAGGGACCCCAGAGATGAGGACAGAGAGGGACCCCTGAGATGAGGACAAAGAGGGACCCCTGAGAAGACGACAGAGAGGGACCCCTGAAATGAGGACAAAGAGGGACCCCTGAGAAGAGGACAGAGAGGGACCCCAGAGATGAGGACAGAGAGGGACTCCTGGGATGAGGACAGAGAGGGATCGCAGAGATGAGGACAGAGAGGGATCCCAGAGATAAGGACAGAGAGGGACCCCAGAGATGAGGACAGAGAGGGACCCCTGGGATGAGGACAGAGAGGGACGCCTGCAATTAGGACAGAGAGGGGCCCCTGAAATGAGGACAGAGAGAGACTCCTGAGATCAGGATAAAGAGGGATCCCTGGGATGAGGACAGAGAGAGACCCCTGGGATGAGGACAGAGAGGGATCCCTAGGAAGGACAGAGAGGGACCCCTGAGTTGATGACAGAGAGGGACTACTGAGATGAGGACAGAGAGGGACCCCTGAGATGAGGACAGAGAGGGACCCCTGAGATGAAGACAGAGAGGGATACTGAGATGATGACAGAGAGACACTACTGAGATGAGGACAGAGAGGAACCCCTAAAATGAGGACAGAGAGGGACCCCTGAAATGAGGACAGAGAGGGACCCCTGAGATGAGGACAGAGAGGGACTCCTTATATGAGGACAGAGAGGGCCCCCTGTGATGAGGAAAGAGTGGGCCCCCTGAGATGCGGACAGAGCAGGACCCTGACATGAGGACAGAGAAGGACCCCTGAGATGAGGACAAAAATCAACTCCTGAGATGGGGATAGAGAGGGACCCCTGAGATGAGGAATGAGAGGGACTACTGAGATGAGGACAGAGAGGGACCCCTGGGATGAGGACAGAGTGGGATCCCTAGGAAGGACAGAGAGGGACCCCTGAGATGAGGACAGAGTGGGACCCCTGAGATGGGGACAGAGAGGGACCGCTGAGATGGGGACAGAGAGGGACCCCTGAGATGGGGACAGAGAGGGACCCCTGAGATGGGGACAGAGAGGGACCCCTGAGATGGGGACAGAGAGGGACCCCTGTGATGGGGACAGAGAGGGACTCCTGAGATGGGGACAGAGAGAGTCCCCTGGGATGAGGACAGAGAGGGACTCCTTGGATGAGGACAGAGAGGGACTCCTGAGATGGGGACAGAGAGAGTCCCCTGGGATGAGGACAGAGAGGGACTCCTTGGATGAGGACAGAGAGGTCCACCTGAGATGCGGACAGAGAGGGACCCTGAGATAAGGACAGAGAAGGACCCCTGAGATGAGGACAAAAATCGACTCCTGAGATGAGGACAGAGAGGGACCCCTGACATGAGGACAGAGTGGGACCCCTGAGATGGGGACAGAGAGGGACCGCTGAGATGGGGACAGAGAGGGACCCCTGAGATGGGGACAGAGAGGGACCCCTGAGATGGGGACAGAGAGGGACCCTTGTGATGGGGACAGAGAGGGACTCCTGAGATGGGGACAGAGAGAGTCCCCTGGGATGAGGACAGAGAGGGACTCCTTGGATGAGGACAGAGAGGTCCACCTGAGATGCGGACAGAGAGGGACCCTGAGATAAGGACAGAGAAGGACCCCTGAGATGAGGACAAAAATCGACTCCTGAGATGAGGACAGAGAGGGACCCCTGAGATGAGGAATGAGAGGGACTCCTGAGATGAGGACAGAGAGGGACCCCTGGGATGAGGACAGAGAGGGATCCCTAGGAAGGACAGAGAGGGACCCCCAAGATGAGGACAGAGTGGGACCCATGAGATGAGGACAGAGAGGGACCCCTGAGATGGGGACAGAGAGGGACCCCTGTGATGGGAACAGAGAGGGACCCCTGTGATGGGAACAGAGAGGGGGCTCCTGAGATGGGGACAGAGAGGGCCCTCTGAGATGAGAACAGAGAGGGACCCCTGGGATGAGGACAGAGAGGGACTCCTTGGATGAGGACAGAGACGGACCCTGTGATGAGGACAGAGAGGGACCCCAGAGATGGACAGAGAGGGACCCCTGAGAAGAGGACAGAGAGGGACCCCTGAGAAGAGGACAGAGAGGGACTCCTCGGATGAGGACAGAGAGGGACCCCAGAGATGAGGACATAGAGGGACTACTGAGATGAAGACAGAGAGGGACTCCTGGAATGAGGACAGAGAGGGACTTATTTATTGTTATTCGGAGGTTACTGTCGTCTCCTTTAGTGCTTTATCTGCTATCTTTTAAAGAGCACTCACTATACCAATATCGTATTTGTTCCTGATCTCCGCTTGATTGCCTCCTGCCCTGACCTCTGGCTTGTCTTGGATTATTCTTCTGTCTCCTCTCCTGTCTGATTGATCTTCCATTGCTGACCTGGCCTGTGACCCGACTACTCTTCCTCCTGCCGCTGTAAGCCTGATCTACCTGACCGATACCGAACCCGGCTCATCTGACCCTGCATCCTCAGCACGCTGCGCTCGAGTATCCATCCATCCCACACGGCTACATCAGAACCCTGCTCCCTGCCTACAACTCATCAGCTCACCTGCTATTACCGGACTGATCACAGGCACCCATACCCCACCGTGCCCCTGTGACCGCTGTCTCACCATCAGCGGTCCTTGAGCCGGAGTTGTACGGGAGGCCTACCTCTTCACATCAGGCTCACTATCCATGTACGTGACAGTACCATACGGCCATGTCTGAGCCTGGAAGAGGACCTTCGCCTCTGGATGAAACATGTCAGCATCTGGCAGCACTGACCCAAGCAGTCAAAACTCTGCAGGAAGGATATGTGCACCTGGAACGCATGCAGACGCTGGCTTCACCTGCTCCTGTGTCTGCAGCTCCCTCTGTCCCAACCACGGCTGGGGCTCCCACAGAACCTCTCACTAATACTGTTGGCATGATGCCACCTCCTGAACCCCGTGTACCCACTGCTGAGCGATTCGCTGGAGACCGAAGCAAGTTTAGAGCATTCCGCAACGCATGCCAGCTCTAGTTCCACCACCAGCCAAGAACCTTCTCCATGGAAAATGTTAAAGTGGGGTTCATTATCTCTCTGCTCCAAGGGGAGCCACAAGCTTGGGCCCATCGTCTGCTGGAAAGTAATCACTCACACCTGAATATTATGACTACTTTCTTTGACTCAATGGCCCAGCTGTATGACGATCCACAGCGGACTGCCACAGCAGAAGCAGCCTTACATGCACTCCAACAGGGTCGCCAAGGACTATATCACGGACTTTGGACGTTGGAGTGCAGACACTAATTGGAATGATGCTGCCCTGCGTCATCAGTTATTATTATTATACAGTATTTATAAAGCGCCAATAGTTCGCTCAGCGCTGTACATTACAGAGGGGGACAGAACATGTGACAGAACAATACCAATACAATGCAAAACATGAGGAGATTGAGGGCCCTGCTCTTTCGAACTTACAATCTAGGAGGGAGGGGATGGTGGCACAGGAGGAGATAGCTGTGGGGGATGGGGTGGTAGGAAGAGTGGAGGAGGTCGGCAAGTTAGCAGGGGGTGGGGTAGGCTTCCCTGAAGAGGTGGGTTTTCAGGGTGCGCCTAAAGGAGAGGAGAGTAGGTGATAATCTGATGGGTTGGGGCAGGGAGTTCCAGAGGATGGGTGACACCCTGGAGAAGTCCTGGAGGCAGGCATGGGAGGAGGAGACCAGGCAACTAGAGAGAAGGAGGTCTTGTGAGGAGCAGAGTGTGCGTGCTGGGCGGTACTTGGATATTAGGTCAGTGATGTAGTTCGGGGCAGTGTGGTGGACGGCTTTGTACGTCAGTGTCAAGGTCCTACCTTTTCCCAGAGATTGTGCGGCTTCATGTACTGGCGTCCATCTTGGGTTTCTGCAGAGCATGGTGGGAGTCTTTTATGCCTTCAGGTCTCTGAGGTCCATCCCCCAGAGGGGTGTGGCTGAGTACATATAAGCCTGCGATCCGCACATGCTCTTTGCACTTGTGTCTTTGTGTTGTTACAGCTCTGTGTATACTCTCGTGACTCTCCTGGAATCTGACTCAGCTTGTGACTAGACCATTCTTTGTGTTTTCCTTTGATCTGACCTTCCGTTGCTGAACCCGGCCCGTGACCTGTGATTCTTGCCTACTGTTCTGTACCGTTTTGTCCCGTTGTTGTCGACCCGGCCCGCCTGACTACGCTATTGTCATTCCTACCAGTTACACGCCATTGGCGGTGGCCATTACCGCAGCCGGGGTGTCTCGAGGGCCGCGACCTGGTTCCTGGCTGCGTCAAGTCCATCCCCACCATCAGGGGCCCTGGTGAAGGGCAGCTTGGGACTTAGACTCCACGCCCCGAGGGACTTCGGTCTGTTGGTGGTGGTTGTCGTCAGTCAGTGCGTTATCCTGCCACTAGGCCTACCTGTCCGTTCCACAGCCCTGCCCTGGCAGTCAGTGTTAGGATTTTGAATTTGATTCGTTGCGCAATCGGAAGCCAGTGGAGGGATTGGCAGAGGGGGGTGGCGGAAACGGAGCGGTTGGAAAGGTGAATGAGTCTGGCAGCCGTATTCAGGATGGACTGAAGCGGGGATAGCCAGCGGCGAGGCAGGCCAGTGAGGAGGGAGTTGCAGTAGTCCAGTCGTGATATGATGAGGGAGTGGATGAGCTGTTTAGTGGTTTCTGGGGTTAGGAACGTGCGGATTTTGGCGATGTTGCGGAGGTGGAGTCTGCATGTTGCGGAGGTGGAGTCTGCATGAGTTTGTTAAAGATTGGACATGGGGCTGGAAGGATAGGTTGGAGTCCAGAATGACACCAAGTACTCTGGCTTGCGGGGTGGATTTGATGGTGGCGTTGTTGGATGTGATGGAGAAGTCAATGGGGGGTGGTGACTGGGCTGGGGGGAAGACAAGAAACTCGGTTTTGGAGAGGTTCAGTTTAAGGAAGTGGAGCGACATCCAGTCAGATATGTCGCTCAGTAGGTGTGTGATTCGGGCAGAGACTGAGGGGGTGAGGTGGGGGGTTGAGAGATAGATTTGTGTGTCGTTGGCATATAGGTGGTAGTTGAAGCCGTGAGAGTGTATGAGTTGGCCAAGGGAGGAGGTGTAGATGGAGAAGAGAAGGGGCCCTAGGACGGAGCCTTGAGGGACCCCAACAGAGAGGGGGAGTGAGGGGGAGGTGGTAGCATTATAGGTAACGCTGAAAGAGCGTTGTGACAGTTCCGCTTGGGTCTTACTGAGGCCCTCAAAGATGAACTTGCCCGAGTGGGCATACCCAATTCTCTAGAGGACTTGATCACACTATCCATTCAGATTGACCGTCGCCTACGTGAACGCAGGTTAGAGAGGGCCACCCAAGTTCCTAGGCCTACATGGATGCTAACCCAAAATTCCGATCCAGCCCAGTACATTACCCAGAAATTCTGATCCTGTGACATCAGACACACCCGAACCTATGCAGCTTGGTCCGATTCATCTGTCGCTAACCCCTGAGGAACACCAACGCCGCCGAGTAAACAATCTCTACCTGTACTGTGGAGAAGCTGGCCATTATGTGCGTTCCTGCCCTGCCAAGCTGCGTAATCATTCATCATTACCTGCCAGCTCAACTCATATGGCTGTTCCTATTTCCTTCCACCTTACCGGAAGAACCGTATCGGTGACCGCAATTATTGATTCTGGGGCCTGTAGCTGCTTCATCGATCTATCCTTTGCAGCCCAGCAACACATCCCTCTGCAGCTAAAGGAACAAGGACTTAATATATTTTTAGCTGATGGGTCCTGCATCAAATGTGGGCTGGTAAATAAAGAGACCCCGCCACTACTGACTACCATCACTACTCTCCATCAGGAACTATTACGCCTAGATGCGATCGCCTCTCCCTTGTTTCCTGTCGTCTTGGGCCTACCATGGCTACAGGCTCATAACCCACAGATTGATTGGAAGATCGAGAAAATCCAGTTTTCATCCCCATATTGCAAAAAACATTGCCTGTCCATAGCACCTCCATCCACCTCTACACTACTTTGCATAGACTCAGATACTAAACTTGCCTAAATAGTCCCGTAAGCCTACCATGGATACCTGGATGTCTTTAGCAAGCGAGGAGCAGATAACCTTCCTCCTCATCGACTTTACAATTGCCCGATCGATCTGCTTCCAGGATCTGAAATTTCCTTCGGGCGCATTTTTCCCCTATCTGAACGGGAATTAGGGGTATTAAAAGGAATATTTTGAAGAAAACCTTCAAAAGGGATTCATTCGCCCTTCCACATCTCCAGCAGGAGCGGGAATATTCTTTGTGGAAAAGAAAGACGACTCCCTAGGGTCTTGTGTGGATTATCGGGAACTAAACAAAATTACGGAAAAGAATCGTTACCCCCTTCCCTTGGTTCCCGAAGTCTTCCAAAAACTGCAGTCATATTTACAAAATTAGATTTAAGAAGAGCCTATAACTTGCTCCGTATCTGGGAGGGGGACGAATGGAAGACTGCTTTTTGTACCCGATTTGGCCATTTCGAGTATTTGGTCATGCCCTTCGGATTGTGCAATGCACCTGCTACCTTCCAACATTTTATCCATGATATCTTCAGAGATTACCTTGACATCTTTGTCATAGTCTACCTGGATGACATTCTAATATTTTCCACAACCTTGGAGATCCATCGAGAGCATGTTAAAAATGTCTTAGACGACTTAGTCAGCACGGACTTTACGCCAAGGCTGAGAAATGCAAATTTGAGCAAGAGAATATTCCATTTCTTGGGCTGATCATCTCCACAGCTGGAATTGAGATGGACCCGCAGAAAGTCTCAGCTTTAAAAACGAAATAGCACTCACAAACAAGGTGTCCCGGCCGACACCAGCATAAGTCAGCATAAACACATGAATGGACGAGCTCCGCTCACCGTGGACGAACAGCCAACAGTCACAGGGAACGTCCTGACGTCACATCCATTAGGCTCCGCCCTACGTGTTTCATCAATACGACGTCCTCATGGAGCGGCGGAGCCTAATGGATGTGACGTCAGGACGGCGTCCACCAGGAATGCGTCCACCCGGAATGCTGATGACATTCGGCCATAGGGCGGGCGGCAAATGGTTAATCACTGTTTATTATTTAGCACATTCCTATTTATTTCTATAAGTTTTTTTTCTACTAATAACAAATTGTTACAGGGACTCACAAAAGCCCAGGAGGACAACAAGAGGGTCTTCGATAGAAGGAGAAGGGGAGAACTGATCCTGCACCCAGGAGACCAGGTCTGGCTCGCCACAACCAACCTGAAGATGGCGTGTCCTTCAAGGAAACTAGCACCTAACTTTGTGGGACCATTTCCGGTAAGACAAAAAATGAACAATGTCTCTTACGAATTAGCATTACCGGAATCCCTTAAAGTCCACCCAGTTTTCCATGTGTCATTACTAGAACCTGCAGTACCAGACCCCTTTTCTGATCGAAGGTCAAGGCCTCCTGAGCCTATAATTGTGGATGGAGAGGAGGAATTTGAAGTCAAGGCTGTTGTGGACTGTAGGAAAAGGAGGGACCAGACGCAATATCTAATCAAATGGAAGGGGTATGGGCCAGAGGAGAATTCCTGGGAACCTGCACAGAATGTGCATGCTACAAATTTAATTTGTGAGTTCTTTCTCAATCACCCACAAAGAAGGAACCAATTGGGCATCCGGAGGCTGCCCATAGGGAGGGGGCAATGTCAGGGAAGGCCTGCCCATAGTGTAGGTGAAGTTCCGCGGAGAACAATTATGCGCATGCGCAGATACCTTACGAGTCAAACAGATGTGCAGGTACTTGGACATCGGCGCACGTGCGCGCATGCACGCTCCCGCATTCGGGCGCGCGCCTGTCACTAATGCTGGCACCAAAAGGGCTATTTAAACTGGCTGCAGTAGTTGTCCCATTGCCGTATGGTCTTTTCCCTGCTCATGTCCCCTGATTCCTGTGATTGTCTCCTGATACTGAACCAGCCTGTTCCTGATCTCCGCTTGATTGCATCCTGCCCTGACCTCTGGCTTGTCTTCGATTATTCTTCTGTCTCCTCTCCTGTCTGATTGATCTTCCGTTGCTGACCTGGCCTGTGACCCGACTACTCTTCCTCCTGCCGCTGTAAGCCTGATCTGCCTGACCGATACCGAACCCGGCTCATCTGACCCTGCATCCTCAGCACGCTGCGCTCGAGTATCCATCCATCCTGCACGGCTACATCAGAACCCTGCTCCCCGCCTACAACTAATCAGCTCACCTGCTATTACCGGACTGATCACAGGCACCCATACCCCACCGTGCCCCTGTGACCGCTGTCTCACCATCAGCGGTCCTTGAGTCGGAGTTGTACGGGAGGCCTGCCTCTTCACATCAGGCTCACTATACAGGTACGTGACAGGACCCCTGAGATGAGGACAGAGAGGAACTCCTTAGATGAGGACAGAGAGGGACTCCTTAGATGAGGACAGAGAGGGACTCCTTAGATGAGGACAGAGAGGGACTCCTTAGATGAGGACAGAGAGGGACTCCTTAGATGAGGACAGAGAGGGACTCCTTAGATGAGGACAGAGCGGGACTCCTGAGAGGAGGACAGAGAGGGACTCCTGAGAGGAGGACAGAGAGGGACTCCTGAGAGGAGGACAGAGAGGGACTCCTGGGATGAGTACAGAGAGGGACCCCTGCGATGAGGACAGAGAGGAACTTCTGGGATGAGGACAGAGAGGGACTCCTGAGATGAGGACAGAGAGGAACTTCTGGGATGAGGACAGAGAGGGACTCCTGAGATGAGGACAGAGAGGAACTTCTGGGATGAGGACAGAGAGGGACTCCTGGGATGAGGACAGAAACGAACTCCTGGGATGAGGACAGAGAGGAACTCCTGGGATGAGGACAGAGAGGGACCCCTAGGATAAGGACAGAGAAGGACCTCTGGGATGAGGACAGAGAGGGACCCTTGAGATGAGGACAGAGTGGGACCCATGAGATGAAGAATGAGAGGGTCCCCTGAGATGAGGACAGAGAGGGACCCCTGTGATGGGAACAGCAAGGGACCCCTGTGATGGGGACAGCGAGGGACTTCTGAGATGGGGACAGAGAGAGTCCCCTGGGATGAGGACAGAGAGGGCCCCTGAGATGAAGACAGAGAGGGACAGCTGAGATGAGGACAGAGAGGGACCCCTGAGATGAGGACAGAGAGTGACTCCTTATATGAGAACAGAGAGGGCCCCTTGAGATGAGGACAGAGAGGGACCCTGAGATGAAGACAAAAATCGACTCCTGAGATGAGGACAGAGAGGGAACCCAGAGATGAGGGCAGAGGGGGACTACTGAGATGAGGACAGAGAGGGACTCCTGGGATGAGGACAGAGAGGGACCCCTGAGATGAGGACAGAGAGGGACCCCTGAGATGAGGACAGAGAGGGACCCCTGAGATGAGGACAGAGAGGGACCCCTGAGATGAGGACAGGGAGGAGCTCCAGGGATTAGGACAGAAAGGGACCCCTGAGATGAGGACAGAAAGGGACCCCTGTGATGGGGACAGCGAGGGACCCCTGTGATGGGGATAGCAAGGGACTTCTGAGATGGGGACAGAGGGGGCCCCCTTAGATGAAGACAGAGAGGGCCCCTGAGATGAAGACAGAGAGGGCCCCTGAGATGAGGACAGAGAGGGACTCCAGAGATAAGGACAGAGAGGGACAACAGAGATGAGTACAAAGAGGGACTTCTGAGATGAGGACAGACAGGGACCCCTTGGATGAGGACAAAGAGGGACCCCTGGGATGAGGACAGAGAGGGACCCCTGGGATGAGGACAGAGAGGGACCCCTGGGATGAGGACAGAGAGGGACCCCTGGGATGAGGACAGAGAGGGACCCCTGGGATGAGGACAGAGAGGGAGCCCTGGGATGAGGACAGAGAGGGACTCCTGGGATGAGGACAGAGAGGGACTCCTGGGATGAGGACAGAGAGGGACTCCTGGGATAAAGACAGAGAGGGACTCCTGGGATAAAGACAGAGAGGGACCTCTGAGATTAGGACAGAGAGGGACTCCTGAGATGAGGACAGAGAGGGACTCCAGAGATGAGGACAGAGAGGGACAACAGAGATGAGTACAAAGAGGGACTTCTGAGATGAGGACAGACAGGGACTCCTGGGATGAGGACAGAGAGGGACTCCTGAGATGAGGACAGAGAGGAACTTCTGGGATGAGGACAGAGAGGAACTTCTGGGATGAGGACAGAGAGGGACCCCTGTGATGAGGACAGAGGGGGACCCCTGAGATGAGGACAGAGAGTGACTCCTTATATGAGGAGAGAGAGGGCCCCCGGAGATGAAGACAAAAATCGACTCCTGAGATGAGGACAGAGAGGGAACCCAGAGATGAGGGCAGAGGGGGACCCCTGAGATGAGGACAGAGAGGGACCCCTGAGATGAGGACAGAGAGGGACCCCTGAGATGAGGACAGAGAGGGACCCCTGAGATGGGGACAGAGAGGGACCCCTGAGATGAGGATAGGGAGGAGCTCCTGGGATTAGGACAGAAAGGGACCCCTGAGATGAGGACAGAGAGGGACCCCTGTGATGGGGACAGCGAGGGACCCCTGTGATGGGGATAGCAAGGGACTTCTGAGATGGGGACAGAGAGGGCCCCCTTAGATGAAGACAGAGAGGGCCCCTGAGATGAGGACAGAGAGGGACTCCTGAGATGAGGACAGAGAGGGGCTCCTGAGATGAGGACAGAGAGGGACTCCTGAGATGAGGACAGAGAGGGACTCCTGAGATGAGGACAGAGAGGGACTCCTGAGATGAGGACAGAGAGGGACTCCTGAGATGAGGACAGAGAGGGACCCCTGAGATGAGGACAGAGAGGGACCCCTGGGATGAGGACAGAGAGGGACCCCTGGGATGAGGACAGAGAGGGCCCCCTGAGATTAGGACAGATAGTTAACCTGCTCACATTCCCCTTGTCCATTGCCCCTCTGTGGCAGATTTGATTTGGGGGGGGGGAGAGAATACACGTTGGGGGATGCTTCGGGAGGGAAGTGGACTTGTGCTAGTGGGGGGAGTTGGATTTGAAATACCCCCACCCCACCTTCCTGCACCAGTCCTCTCCCCTCCCAGTCCCAAAGCACCCCCCAGCACATATCTTCTAACCCCCTCCCTGCATCCTCATTACCTACCCCCTTCCCTGTCCATCCATAAACTGAACACCAACCTGGCTCAGAACAGCGAAATGTCCCTCCTCCCCCTCCCGTCTTTATAGATGGGACCATTGGAGCGGAGGTCAGGTGGAAGGGTCCTCAGGGAGGCATGTGGACCTTCAGTGGGGAGAGATGCTGCCAAAGAGGGACCATCACCATGTGAGGAACCTCCGGGATCCCTGCAAGAGATGTGGAGCGGGTGCCCTCACTAGCGTTCCCCTTTCAGGCCCAACAGAGCCCAACGCCAGAACTTGTTCCGGGATTTAGCACAGGTTCATCGGGACAAAGGTACTGTGTACTGGGAGACTCTCCTGGGAACCCCCCTGCAGCCCTGGTTGGGGCCTGGACCCCCTACATATGTATGGGCTGTACCCCCTTGATAGCGGCCCTGCTCCTGTGTGACAATCTCAGTTTGCATTTTGAAAAACAATATGGAGTACTGTGCGATAATCTGCAGGACACAGGCAGACACGTCCTTTGATACAATTTATATCCGTTATATAAGGGACAGTACAAATCATGCTCACCAAATGCAGGACAATGTGGGGTCTCATTGTCAGGAACAGATTCACCTGCCAATGGCACTGGGGCTCCAAGACTTATAGACTGCAGTTCTGGTGTTCACCAGCAGGTGTCTCTCAGCAGGTAGAAGCTCATGGTAATCAGGCATCAACCTGATGCTCGGTGCTGAAAGTGTATTTAAGCCTTGCCTGCACTTCTCCTCTTTGCCTTGGTGTTTGTCCATGTGCCCTGCAGGCTGATCCTGATCCTGACCATGTACCCTGACCCTGCAGCCTGATCCTAATCCTGGCCCTGCAGCCTGATCCTGACCCTGACCCTGCAGCCTGATCCTGACCCTGGCCCTGCAGCCTGATCCTGACCCTGGCCCTGCAGCCTGATCCTGACCCTGGCCCTGCAGCCTGATCCTGGCCATTCACCCTGACCCTGCATCCTGATCCTGACCCTGCAGCCTGATCCTGATCCTGGAAGAGCAGCCTGATCCTGATCCTGGCCCTGGCCCTGGAGCATGATCCTGACCATGGCCCTGCAGCCTTAACCTGACCATTCACCCTGGCCCTGCAACCTAACCCTGTATCCTGACCCTGCAGCCTGATCCTGACCCTGGTCCTGCAGCCTGATCCTGACCCTGCACCCAGATCCTAACCCTGCAGCCTGATCCTGATCCAGTAGCCTGATCCTGACCCTGGAAGAGCAGCCTGATCCTGACCCTGGCCCTGGAGCATGATCCTGACCGTGGCCCTGCAGCCTTAACCTGACCATTCACCCTGGCCCTGCAACCTAACCCTGTATCCTGACCCTGCAGCCTGATCCTGACCCTGGTCCTGCAGCCTGACCCTGCACCCTGGCCCTGCAGCCTGATCCTGACCCTGCAGCCTGAACCTGACCATTCACCCTGGCCCTACATCCTGATCCTGACTCTGTACCCTGACCCTGATTCTGCAGCCTGATCCTGACCATGCACCCTAGCCCTGCAACCTGATCCTGACTATTCACCTTGGCCCTGCAGCCTGATCCTGACCCTGCACTCTGACCCTGGAGCCTGATCCTGACCCTGCACTCTGACCCTGGAGCCTGATCCTGACCCTGCACTCTGACCCTGGAGCCTGATCCTGACCCTGCACTCTGGCCCTGGAGCCTGATCCTGACCCTGCACTCTGGCCCTGGAGCCTGATCCTGACCCTGCACTCTGGCCCTGGAGCCTGATCCTGACCCTGCACTCTGGCCCTGAAGCCTGATCCTGACCCTGCACTCTGGCCCTGCAGCCTGATCCTAATTCTGATCCTGACCATTCACCCTGGCCCTGCATCCTGACCCTCCACCCTGGCCCTGCAGCCTGATTCTGATCCTGACCCTGCAGCCTGATCCCTTACCTGCTTACTTGTTCCTTCCCCGTTTCTCTTCTCCCTGTCCTGGCTTGCTCCCTGCTCCTTTTGCCTGATCTCCCGTGTATCCACTTCTCAGATCTTGCTATCTGTATATATTTGGTTTAGGTAGTTGTTCGTTGTTTGCTCACTCACTTATTAGATTCTCTGGTTTGATTTCTGCAGTTCTGATACGTTCTTAATAAATCATATTTTACATTATACCTGTGTCCGGAGTCCTCTGTGCAAGTCCACACATTTCTGGCCACGCCTGTTTCACAGGAAACCAAACACTTGGTATCTGTGACACTCATGGGACAATCTATGTCCACCATCTGCAGGACAATATGAAGTCCCATGTCACAATTCATGGCCACCATATGCAAGAAAAAACATATACAGTATTTCTGTGGGATGGTCTTCTTTTGCATTATGCAGGACAGTATGACCATATGGCCAGTGGCCATGTCTACCAAATGCAGCACAAAATGGAGCTCCATGGTGCAAATCAAACCTTCCATGTGCAAGACAGTATGGTGTCAAGAAGATCAAAATATGTCCTCCATATGCAGAACAATATGGAGTCGTGTGGGACGACCTGCGTCCTCCATATGCAGAACAAGATGGAGTCGTGTGGGACGACCTGCGTCCTCCATATGCAGAACAAGATGGAGTCGTGTGGGACGACCTGCGTCCTCCATATGCAGAACAATATGGAGTCGTGTGGGACGACCTGCGTCCTCCATATGCAGAACAATATGGAGTCGTGTGGGACGACCTGCGTCCTCCATATGCAGAACAATATGAAGTCGTGTGGGACGACCTGAGTCCTCCATATGCAGAACAATATGGAGTCGTGTGGGACGACCTGCGTCCTCCATATGCAGAACAATATTGAGTCGTGTGGGACGACCTGCGTCCTCCATATGCAGAACAATAAGGAGTCATGTCGGACGACCTGCGTCCTCCATATGCAGAACAATATGAAGTCGTGTGGGACGACCTGCGTCCTCCATATGCAGAACAATATGGAGTCATGTGGGACAATCTATGTCCTCCATATGCAAAACAATATGGAGTCATGTGGGACGACCTGCGTCCTCCATATGCAGAACAATATGGAGTCGTGTGGGACGACCTGCGTCCTCCATATGCAGAACAATATGGAGTCGTGTAGGACGACCTGCGTCCTCCATATGCAGAACAATATGAAGTCGTGTGGGACGACCTGCGTCCTCCATATGCAGAACAAGATGGAGTCGTGTGGGACGACCTGCGTCCTCCATATGCAGAACAATATGGAGTCGTGTGGGACGACCTGCGTCCTCCATATGCAGAACAATATGGAGTCGTGTGGGACGACCTGCGTCCTCCATATGCAGAACAATATGGAGTCGTGTGGGACGACCTGCGTCCTCCATATGCAGAACAATATGAAGTCGTGTGGGACGACCTGCGTCCTCCATATGCAGAACAATATGGAGTCGTGTGGGACGACCTGCGTCCTCCATATGCAGAACAATATTGAGTCGTGTGGGACGACCTGCGTCCTCCATATGCAGAACAATAAGGAGTTGTGTCGGACGACCTGCGTCCTCCATATGCAGAACAATATGGAGTCGTGTGGGACGACCTGCGTCCTCCATATGCAGAACAATATTGAGTCGTGTGGGACGACCTGCGTCCTCCATATGCAGAACAATATGGAGTCGTGTGGGACGACCTGCGTCCTCCATATGCAGAACAATATGGAGTCGTGTGGGACGACCTGCGTCCTCCATATGCAGAACAATATGGAGTCGTGTAGGACGACCTGCGTCCTCCATATGCAGAACAATATGAAGTCGTGTGGGACAACCTGCGTCCTCCATATGCAGAACAATATGGAGTCATGTGGGACAATCTATGTCCTCCATATGCAAAACAATATGGAGTCGTGTGGGACGACCTGCGTCCTCCATATGCAGAACAATATGGAGTCGTGTGGGACGACCTGCGTCCTCCATATGCAGAACAATATGGAGTCGTGTGGGACGACCTGCGTCCTCCATATGCAGAACAATATGGAGTCGTGTAGGACGACCTGCGTCCTCCATATGCAGAACAATATGAAGTCGTGTGGGACGACCTGCGTTCTCCATATGCAGAACAAGATGGAGTCGTGTGGGACGACCTGCGTCCTCCATATGCAGAACAATATGGAGTCGTGTGGGACGACCTGCGTCCTCCATATGCAGAACAATATGGAGTCGTGTGGGACGACCTGCGTCCTCCATATGCAGAACAATATTGAGTCGTGTGGGACGACCTGCGTCCTCCATATGCAGAACAATAAGGAGTTATGTCGGACGACCTGCGTCCTCCATATGCAGAACAATATGGAGTCGTGTGGGACGACCTGCGTCCTCCATATGCAGAACAATATGGAGTCGTGTGGGACGACCTGCGTCCTCCATATGCAGAACAATATGGAGTCGTGTGGGACGACCTGCGTCCTCCATATGCAGAACAATATGGAGTCGTGTAGGACGACCTGCGTCCTCCATATGCAGAACAATATGAAGTCGTGTGGGACGACCTGCGTCCTCCATATGCAGAACAATATGGAGTCGTGTGGGATGACCTGCGTCCTCCATATGCAGAACAATATGGAGTCGTGTGGGACGACCTGCATCCTCCATATGCAGAACAATATGGAGTCGTGTGGGACGATCTGCGTCCTCCATATGCAGAACAATATGGAGTCGTGTGGGACGACCTGCGTCCTCCATATGCAGAACAATATGGAGTCGTGTGGGACGATCTGCGTCCTCCATATGCAGAACAATATGGAGTCGTGTGGGACGACCTGCGTCCTCCATATGCAGAACAATATGAAGTCGTGTGGGACAACCTGCGTCCTCCATATGCAGAACAATATGAAGTCGTGTGGGACGACCTGCGTCCTCCATATGCAGAACAATATGGAGTCGTGTGGGACGACCTGCGTCCTCCATATGCAGAACAATAAGGAGTTATGTCGGACGACCTGCGTCCTCCATATGCAGAACAATATGGAGTCATGTGGGACAATCTATGTCCTCCATATGCAAAACAATATGGAGTCATGTGGGACGACCTGCGTCCTCTACATGCAGAACAATATGGAGTCGTGTGGGACGACCTGCGTCCTCCATATGCAGAACAATATGGAGTCGTGTGGGACGACCTGCGTCCTCCATATGCAGAACAATATGGAGTCGTGTGGGACAACCTGCGTCCTCTACATGCAGAACAATATGGAGTCGTGTGGGACGACCTGCGTCCTCCGTATGCAGAACAATATGGAGTCGTGTGGGACGACCTGCGTCCTCCGTGTGCAGAACAATATGGAGTCGTGTGGGACGACCTGCGTCCTCCGTGTGCAGAACAATATGGAGTCGTGTGGGACGACCTGCGTCCTCTACATGCAGAACAATATGAAGTCGTGTGGGACGACCTGCGTCCTCCATATGCAGAACAATATAAAGTCGTGTAGGACGACTTGCGTCCTCCATATGCAGAACAATATGAAGTCGTGTGGGACGACCTGCGTCCTCCATATGCAGAACAATATGGAGTCATGTGGGATGACCTTCGTCCTCCGTGTGCAGAACAATATGGAGTCGTGTGGGACGACCTGCGTCCTCTACATGCAGAACAATATGAAGTCGTGTGGGACGACCTGCGTCCTCCATATGCAGAACAATATGGAGTCGTGTGGGACAACCTGCGTCCTCCATATGCAGAACAATATGGAGTCATGTGGGACGATCTGCGTCCTCCATATGCAGAACAATATGGAGTCATGTGGGATGACCTGCGTCCTCCGTGTGCAGAACAATATGGAGTCGTGTGGGACGACCTGCGTCCTCTACATGCAGAACAATATGAAGTCGTGTGGGACGACCTGCGTCCTCCATATGCAGAACAATATGGAGTCATGTGGGATGACCTGTGTCCTCCATATGCAGAACAATATGAAGTTGTGTGGGACGACCTGCGTCTTCCATATGCAGAACAATATGAAGTCGTGTGGGACGACCTGCGTCTTCCATATGCAGAACAATATGAAGTCGTGTGGGACGACCTGCGTCCTCTACATGCAGAACAATATGGAGTCGTGTAGGACGACCTGCGTCCTCCGTGTGCAGAACAATATGGAGTCGTGTGGGACGACCTGCGTCCTCTACATGCAGAACAATATGGAGTCGTGTGGGACGACCTGCGTCCTCCGTATGCAGAACAATATGGAGTCGTGTGGGACGACCTGCGTCCTCCATATGCAGAACAATATGGAGTCGTGTGGGACGACCTGCGTCCTCTACATGCAGAACAATATGGAGTCGTGTGGGACGACCTGCGTCCTCCGTGTGCAGAACAATATGGAGTCGTGTGGGACGACCTGCGTCCTCTACATGCAGAACAATATGAAGTCGTGTGGGACGACCTGCGTCCTCCATATGCAGAACAATATAAAGTCGTGTAGGACGACTTGCGTCCTCCATATGCAGAACAATATGAAGTCGTGTGGGACGACCTGCGTCCTCCATATGCAGAACAATATGGAGTCATGTGGGATGACCTGCGTCCTCCGTGTGCAGAACAATATGGAGTCGTGTGGGACGACCTGCGTCCTCTACATGCAGAACAATATGAAGTCGTGTGGGACGACCTGCGTCCTCCATATGCAGAACAATATGGAGTCATGTGGGATGACCTGTGTCCTCCATATGCAGAACAATATGGAGTCATGTGGGATGACCTGTGTCCTCCATATGCAGAACAATATGAAGTTGTGTGGGACGACCTGCGTCTTCCATATGCAGAACAATATGAAGTCGTGTGGGACGACCTGCGTCTTCCATATGCAGAACAATATGAAGTCGTGTGGGACGACCTGCGTCCTCTACATGCAGAACAATATGGAGTCGTGTGGGACGACCTGCGTCCTCCGTGTGCAGAACAATATGGAGTCGTGTGGGACGACCTGCGTCCTCTACATGCAGAACAATATGAAGTCGTGTTGGACGACCTGCGTCCTCCATATGCATAACAATATGGAGTCGTGTGGGACGACCTGCGTCCTCTACATGCAGAACAATATAAAGTCGTGTGGGACGACCTGCGTCCTCCATATGCAGAACAATATAAAGTCGTGTAGGACGACTTGCGTCCTCCATATGCAGAACAATATGGAGTCATGTGGGTTGACCTGTGTTCTCCAAATGCAGAACAATATGGAGTCGTGTGGGACGACCTGCGTCCTCCATATGCAGAACAATATGAAGTCGTGTGGGACGACCTGCGTCCTCTACATGCAGAACAATATGGAGTCGTGTGGGACAACGTGCGTCCTCCATATGCAGAACAATATGGAGTTGTGTGGGACGACCTGCGTCCTCCATATGCAGAACAACATGGAGTCGTGTGGGACGACCTGCGTCCTCCATATGCAAAACAATATGGAGTCGTGTGGGACGACCTGCGTCCTCCATATGCAGAACAATATGGAGTCGTGTGGGACGACCTGCGTCCTCCATATGCAGAACAATATGGAGTCATGTGGGACGACCTGCGTTCTCCAAATGCAGAACAATATGGAGTCGTGTGGGACGACCTGTGTCTTCCATATGCAGAACAATATGGAGTCGTGTGGGACGATCTATGTCTTCCATATGCAGAACAATATGGAGTCATGTGGGACGATCTGTGTCCTCCATATGCAGAACAATATGGAGTCATGTGGGATGACCTGTGTTCTCCAAATGCAGAACAATATGGAGTCATGTGGGACGACCTGTGTCTTCCATATGCAGAACAATATGGAGTCATGTAAGAAAATCTATGTCCTCCATATGCAGAACAATATGGAGTCATGTGGGACGATCTGTGTCCTCCATATGCAGAACAATATGGAGTCGTCTCTGACAATCTATGTCCACCATATTCAGGAAAATGTGGAGTCCCTTGGGATAATCTCTATCGCCATGTGCAGGAAAATATGGAGTTCCATAGGAAGATCTATGTCCCCCATATACAGAAAAATATGGAGTCATGTAAAGGACAATGTGGAGTCATGTAGGACAATCTATGTCAGTGTCAGTCCCAGTCTGGGATCAGGCTCGGAGACCAATGGCTGTAGCAGTAGACAGGTTCATGAGTAGTCAGCTGGAAATATACAAGAGGATCCCCAAAGCGGATGAAGAGGGCTCACCTAAGGCATGGGGTCTAAGCACTAGCCCGTCTTCACCAGACCTCCTGATGGTGGAGATAGGTTTTGGTGTGTTCTAATTTCAGGTCACGGCCCTCTGGATTGCCCCAACAGGAAGAGAGTGAGTGGGGTCACGTAGCAAATGAAGCTGATAGGGAACACGCAGAAGTATAGACAGTGAACAAGCCTAAAGGTCAGTAACGAGCAGTAGCTGGATGGGATCAGGTGGAAGAGGAGTCAATGGACAAGCCAAGTCCCATGGGACAAACCTTGCCTACCATATGCACCAAAATACGTGGTTCCATGGGACAATGTTTTGATGGAGAATGCAGGATAATTTAAAATCTCTTGGAACAATTTATGGACAACATAGACAATATAGAGTCCCATGGGACAAACCAAGTCTACCATTTTCAAGGCAATATGGAGCCACACGGGACAAACTATGTCCACCTCATACAGAACAGTAAGGAGTCATGTGAACCATTTATGACCACCATACATGTGACAATATGGGGTCTGCTAGGAGAATTTATATTCTCTATATACCGGAATTGGTGTCAGTCAGTGCTGTTCTATTATTGGTGTCGCTTCACAGATGCAAACGCAGCCTAAATGGCAACACAAGCGTGACGCACATTTGTCACGCATTTCCAAAACACACAGAGAAGCGCATGTTTAATGTGTGGGTTGTTGTTTGTTCAAAAATGCGCAGATGCGACCGCAGCATAAATGGCAACGCAAGCGTGATGCGTGTTTGCCTTGTGTTTCCAAAATACACAATCACACCAACAGCTCACCTCAGTCATGTATGTACAAGCGCCTTTCCCTTTACCCAGGCTGCAACAGCTCTCCGGACCTCTCCAGATGTACTCAGATCCTAATCATCACTAGGGATCTGGATCTCCACATTTTCCAGAAAGCAATTAGCAGGTCCTCCAGGAAATGGCGCTCAGAAAGAATTAGGAATCCTCATTGCACAGTATTTAAAACTCTGTACATTCATTATATAAGACTCCACATTTATCATACACGGCTCAAAAAAATGCAAGGAAGACTTTGAAAACCCATCAGATTTCAATGGGGATAAATCTCCTGCTGGATCTCTATACTGACATGGACGGGGGATGGGTGAGGAACATAAGGATGTCCCATTGTTTGATGGAAATGAAAATAAACCACCTACAGAGGACTGAATTCAAAGACACCCCGAAAATCAAAAAAATGATGCAGCAGGCGAGTCCATTTTGGTGAAATGTCATTGCAGCAACTCAGAATGGGCCTCAGTAGTTTGTATGGCCCCCACGTGCTTGTATGCATGCCTGACAACGTCGGGGCATGCTCCTAATGAGACCACGGATGGTGTCCTGGGGGATTTCCTCCCAGATCTGGACCAGGACATCACTGAGCTCCTGGACAGTCTGAGGTGCAACCTGGCGGCGTCGGATGGACTGAAACATGACATCCCAGAGGGGTTCTATTGGATTTAGGTCAGGCAAGCGTGGGGGCTATTCAATGGTGTCAATTCCTTCATCCTCCAGGAACTGCCTGCATACTCTCCCCACATGAGGCCAGGCATTGTTGTACACCAGGAGGAACCCAGGACCCACTGCACCAGGAGGAACCCAGGACCCACCGCACCAGGAGGAACCCAGGACCCACCGCACCAGGAGGAACCCAGGACCCACCGCACCAGGAGGAACCCAGGACCCACCGCACCAGGAGGAACCCAGGACCCACCAAACCAGGAGGAACCCAGGACCCACTGCACCAGCGTAGGGTCTGACAATGGGTCCAAGGATTTCATCACGTTGCCTAATGGCTGTCAGGGTGCCATTGTCCAGCCTGTAGAGGTCTGTGTGTCCCTCCATGGATATGCCTCCCCAGACCATCACTGGCCCACTACCAAAACGGTCATGATGAACTATGTTACAGGCAGCAGAACGTTCTCCACGGCTTCTCCAGACCCTTTCATGTCTGTCACATGTACTCAGGGGGAACCTGCTCTCATCTGTGAAAAGCACAGGGCGCCAGTGGTGGACCTGCCAATTCTGGGGTTCAATGGCAAATGCCAATCCAGCTCTATGGTGCCAGACAGTGAGCACAGGGCCTACTAGAGGATGTCGGGCCCTCAGGCCACCCTCATAAAGTCTGTTTCTGATTGTTTGGTCAGAGACATTCACAACAGTGGCCTGTTGGAGGTCATTTTGTAGGGCTCTGGTAGGGCTCATCCTGCTCCTCCTTGCACAAAGGAGCAGATACCGGTCCTGCTGATGGGTTAAGGACCTTCTACGGCCCTGTCCAGCTCTCCTGGAGTAACTGCCTGTCTCCTGGAATCTCCTCCATGCTCTTGAGACACAGCAAACCTTCTGGCAATGGTACGTATTGATGTGCCATCCTGGAGGAGTTGGACTGCCTGTGCAACCTCTGTAGGGTCCAGGTATGGCCTCATGCTACCAGTAGTGACACTGACCCTAGCCAAAGGCAAAAGGAGTGAGAAAAGATAAGTAGGGAAAAAATGTCAGTGGCCTCCACCTGCAAAACCATTCCTGTTTTGGGGGTCGTCTAAGTGTTGCCCATCTAGTGCACCTGTTGTTCATTTCATTAACACCAAAGCAGCTGAAACTGATGAACAACCCCCTCTGCGACTTACCTGACCAGATCAATATCCCAGGAGTTTCATCGACTTGATGCTAGACTCGGATTGTAAAGTCTTCCTTTAATTTTTTTGAGCTGTGTATATAACACCGTACATATACTATATAAAACATCATACATATACTATATAAAACATCATACATATACTATAGAAAACATTGTACATTTATTATATAAACACCATACATATACTATATAAAATATTGAACATTTATTAAAACATTATATTTAGATTGCTAGTTCGGTATTTTGTCACCTGGTTTATGGATCCTGTAGGCCTTCACTTTTGCTGGGTATGCTGTTTGTTGGTGTTGAATGGGTTTTTGTTTCATTATTAATAAATCATACAGTCTGGTTTCAGTTTCCTAATTCCAGCCACACTGAACTGCTCCCCCCTGCTGGTGCTGGATCCATGCACACCGCATCTCCATACAGACGGGCTCACGCTGTGTGACGTTTCTCGAAGCCGCAGTTCCTCTGAGCTCCACAAGGTGGTGATCTCAGTTATATTGAGACAGGAAGTCTCTATGGCAGGCAGGAAGTGATGCCAGGTACAGAGAGGAAATGATGCCAGGTACAGACAGGAAGTGATGTCAGGCACAGACAAAAAGCTCCATGTGTGAAGAAATATAGAAGAGGCGTTGCTGGAAGTGTGCGCAAAGGAGGTAATGAGATTATATTTTATCATATCTCCCCTCACTCTCCCTTGTGGGACATCATATTTCTCTGTCCCTCTTTGCCCTTTAAATCTCCCTTTTTTCAGTCTGATGTACATACAGACCTATGAATATTCTACATAATGGCCCCAAACGTCTTCATATCACTCTCAATTTTTCCACAGATTTAAGATTACGTCACGTATTGAAGTGAAAACATTGGCATAAAAAAAAAAGTAACAGTGGAATAAAACATAATTGGGTTTAACTGATCACATTGTCACCAAACATTAACCCCAGATAATAGAGGGACATAAATTAAAAGGACATGGAACATAGGAACATGATACAGGACGAAGGTTCAGGAAGGTGGTACAGGAAGACGGTTCAGGGAGATGGTACAGAAAGGCAGTTCGGGGAGATGGTACAGGAAGAAGGTTCAGATAGATGGTACAAAAAGACAGTTTGGGGAGATGGTACAGGAAGAAGGTTCGGGGAGATCGTACAGGAAGAAGGTTCGGGGAGTTGGTACAGGAAGATGGTTTGGGGAGATGGTACAGGAAGACGGTTCAGGGAGATGGTACAGGAAGACTGTTTTGGGAGATGATACAGGAAGACCGTTTGGATAGATGGTACAGGAAGATGGTTTGGGGAGATGGTACAGGAAGACGGTTCGGGGAGATGGTACAGGAAGAAGGTTCGGGGAGATCGTACAGGAAGAAGGTTCGGGGAGTTGGTACAGGAAGATGGTTTGGGGAGATGGTACAGGAAGACGGTTCAGGGAGATGGTACAGGAAGACTGTTTTGGGAGATGATACAGGAAGACCGTTTGGATAGATGGTACAGGAAGATGGTTTGGGGAGATGGTACAGGAAGACGGTTCGGGGAGATGGTACAGGAAGACCGTTTGGGGAGATGGTACAGGAAGATGGTTTGGGGAGACTGTACAAGAAGACATTTTGGGGAGACTGTACAAAAGGACGGTTTGGGGAAACTATAGGAAGACGGTTCAAAGAAATGGTACAGAGAGGCCTGTACAGGATACAGTACAAGGACATGATACAGGGAAAGAATACATGGACAAGGTATGAAGACACAGTACAGGGACACAATATAGGGGCACAGTTCAGGAAAACAGTTTGGGGAGACAGTACAGGAAGATGGTTTGGATAGATGGTACAAAAAGACACTTTGGGTAGATGGTACAGGATGACAGTTTGAAGGAGACGGTACAAAAAAAGACGGTTTGGGGGATAGTACAGAAAGACAGTTTGGGGAGACGGTACAGAAAAGATGGTTTGGGGAGACGGTACAAAAAAGACGGTTCGAATAGATGGTACAAGAAGACAGTTTGGGGAGACGGTACAGGAAGACAGTTTGGGGACATTGTACAAAAGGATGGTTTGAGGAAATGGTACAGGAAGACTGTATGTGGAGACGGTACAGGAAGACAGTATGGGGAGATGGTACAGGAAGACGGTTCTTGGAGATGGTACAGGAACACGGTTCAGGGAGCTGGTAAAGGAACACGGTTGGGGGAAACGGTACACAAATACAGTTTGGAGAAATGGTACAGAAAGACAGTTTGAAGGGACTGTACAAAAGGATGGCTTGGGCAGAAGGTACAGGAAGATGGTTTGGGGAGATCGTACAGGAAGGCAGTTTGGGCAGAAGGTACAGGGAGACGATTCAGGGAGATGGTACAGGAAGACGATTCAGGGAGATGGTACAGTAAGACGATACAAAAAGATGGTTCGATTAGATGGTACAGAAAGACAGTTTGAAGGGACTGTACAAAAGGATGGTTTGGGGAGATGGTACAGGAAGATGGTTTGGGGAGATCGTACAGGAAGGCAGTTTGGGCAGAAGGTACAGGGAGACGATTCAGGGAGATGGTACAGTAAGACGGTACAAAAAGATGGTTCGATTAGATGGTACAGGAAGGCAGTTTGGGCAGAAGGTATAGAGAGACAAGTCAGGGAGATGGTACCGGAAGACGATTCAGGGAGATGGTACAGTAGGACGGTACAAAAAGATGGTTCGATTAGATGGTACAGGAAGACAGTTTGGGGAGACTACAAAAGGACGGTTTGGGGAGACTACAAAAGGACGGTTTGGGGAGACTGTACAAGAAGACGGTTCAGAGAGATGGTACAGAGAGGCCTGTACAGGATACAGTACACGGAGATGGTACAGGGAAAGGATACATGGACAAGGTATGAAGACACAGTACAGGGAGATACTACAGGATACAGTACAGGGACACAATATAGGGGCACAGTTCAATGAGATGGTACAGGACAAATAACAGGAAGATGATATAAGGACACAGTTCAGACAGATGATTCAGGACACAGTGAAGGGACATAGTATAGGACACTGTTCAAGGATGGGGAAGAGGGACACATTACAGGATAGAATTCAAGAAAACCGTATTAACGTTGGCAGGTAAACCACTGACCGCTGGTGGCCATTTTATAAGACTCCATCCAGCATTCGGTCTCCATCACAGCGTTGTTCGATGGTGCAAGTAGGAGAGGAAAGAATTTATCTTCCCATTTACAGGAAATATGTTTATTTGGGATTTGGGCTTCCCAATTTGGGACTCAATTTTAGTGTTTCCTAGGGTAGCACAAAAGCTACGTACATCACTGGGTGCAGTGATGAGGCTTTTTCTCTATTGAACGTAATGGGACACGGAGAAGCCTTATTATTCCTTACCCCTAGGACAAGGGGTGTCAAACTGGTGGCCCTCCAGCTGTTGCAAAACTACAAGTCTCATCATGCCTCTGCCTTTCGGAGCCATGTTTATAACTGACAATCTTGCAATGCCTCATGGGACTTGTAGTTTGGCAACAGCTGGAGGGCCACCAGTTTGGCGCTTGTGTCATAGGAGATCTGTTCCATCTCCAGATGATTGGACACTGGCAAAAAAAAAAAAAGGCAGGAAGTCCTCACCTATATATCCCCTTCCATAATCAGATTTTTCGCCAGTGTCTGAAGATGATGATGGTCTCTCCACAATGTTACCAGATTCTTAGCGGTCCTGTTTAGGATCAGCAGACTGGTGCTATCTGGATCCATTCCTACAGCTACCTCTGCTTAGAAGAACGGTACCCGGACCCCACACTGGATGGGAAAGCCTTTAGAGTTGCCGATCAGCGCTGGACCTTGCGGAACCCTGCATAGCAAAAGCTGACGAGGTGTTCCTGGTAGGGTGTATACAGATCCAGGGCAGTGTACCCCAGCAGGGGGATCAAGTCCCTGAAGGTCGTTGGAGACATTACCCACTGTAATGGGTGAAGAATGAACTTTCGGTGCGTTTTGTATCCCCTATTAGCCACAGAGATATGCTTAGATGAGCAATTGAGCAAAAGCTCACAGTTAGAAGGAAGCTTATTGGTCAGTTCAGCCAGTTAACCCACCAATACCAATAGTATCCAAATTCAATGGACATCAGTGGACAGCAATGTCAATGGTGTACAGTTGAAAATAAGGGCTAATGCCCGTTTAACCTGACCACAGGTATTTGAAAGATGATGGTATCGGGCGGACTGACCATTTGGAAACTCAGGCACTGCCCGAGGGCCCAGGGTCAGTAGCGGGCCCCATGAAATGCCCCTGGTACCTTTTTCATAGGCTTTTTTGAGTTTGGGCAAGGACACAGGGGCCCCATGATCCCTTATTGCCCGGGGCCCCATGAGTTGTCAGTCCGCCCCTGGATGGTATCCAAATCCAGTTATAGACATCAATGTCATTGATATTCAGCTTGACGTGAAGGCTGACAGACTAATAATAATGAAGCTTGAGGGCTAATGAGCCAGTGTGGTTGAATCATCTCAGTCCAGCTTAATCTCAAGTACATAAATGTAATTGGTATTCAGCTTGAAGTGAAGGCTGACAGCTACCCCGTCATCTGTGCAAACCTTTACCACCTCCTGCACAGTTACTGTGTCTGCCCCTTCGGATGCTCGTTTGGTTTTACAGGCCGCTGTTTTAGGTTCCTTGTTCCCCAGAGGGCAATTTTGTGTGGGTGGGTGGCTTGTTTTTTTCTGGTTGCTCCAGTTTCTTTGGCTGCCTATCCCTCATTGGGGCACTGCTTTGGAATGTTGCCATGGTCAAGAATAGAAGAACTGTGTCAATGAATGTGAGAGAAAACAGGGTTTTTTGTTACTCCCCATAAGATCCCTCTCTCTGAGTTCATTGATGAAGACGGCACCCACCCCTCTTTTGTTCTTTTTCTGCCCAGTGTCTTACTCCTATGGCTGGCACTATAAACCCTATGGTCAAGAATAGAAGAGCTGTGTCCATCTATAAACTCAGAGAAAAGGATTTTATGTTGAGTAACAAAAAAACTTGTTTTTTTTGTTTTTTGTTTAACATGTTATGTGAATCCACAAAGAAGACTATTGTTTTTGCAGGCTCTCGATCATTCCAGTTCTAGAACACATAAGGTTCATGTTCTACACCAGTGTTAATCCCATATAGGAGCTCACATACAGTATCTCATCAATCAGTTGGCTGCTCTCCGTCCAGTGGATTCCTGGGTGTAGGTGGACATAAAGATGACTATCTGTATGCCCAATTTTTTTCTTCATCACCAGATGCTGTGAAAGTTTTTGGCACCAGGAGACCCAGGACCTGGCCGCAAGACTGTAGAGAAGACTAGCTGTAAACCAAGTTTATGGCATTGCTATTTTGACCTTGGTTTTTTGTTTTCAAATCTCCTGGCGCCATTTTTATGTATTCCAAGGACCCATGGGGTGCCTATTCTGGGATGCCTACATGCTTTCCTGCTTGAGGAGCAATCCATGAAGCATTGGAGTAAAACTTATCTCTTACAATATGCACTCAAGGGTGCTCAGTCTCCAGAAAACAGCATTGTTGCCAGCTCAGAGCAAAATTTGCTCATGTGAAGGTGATTTTACCCTCAAGAATTTTTTTTTTTTGGGGGGGGGGGGCATGTGTTATCTCTCGAATCATCTCTTCTGAGAGTTTTGGGGAAGATGGTGTCTTATTCGAGGCAGTTCCCTTGGTGCAATTATATTCTAGTCTCCTGCAGGGAAATATTCTGGTGGTATGGGACAGGAGAATGCTGTAGTTGAACTCCCTAGCATCCTTTCTCCTGAGCCTTTTAGACTGGTGTCTAAAAGGCTGAGGAGTAAGGATTCTAGGGATCCTGAGCAGTTGAGAGCAGAAAAGTTTTCCTCCCCCTAGGGTGCTGACAACAGATGCCAGCTTAACAGTTTTTGGGGGGTGAGGGATCTCTCATGAAGTTACTGCTTATTTTTATAGAGAAGTATTATTCTTAGTTCTCCTTAAAATTATAGAACTATGGGGGGGATCCTCAGCTTGCCTGCATTGCTCAGTTCAGTTGCAGTGTCTCTCTGTAAGAATTCAGTCAGGCAATTGTAAGGCTGTGGCATAAATAAGGTGCACCAGGAGGTGAGTGGCCCATCAGTAGGTGGACCTCATTCTGTCTTGGGCAGATCTTCAGGTCACTGTTCTGTCCACAGTTCACTTTCCTCAACTTTGAGCAGTTGTCTCTGGGGGAATGGGATTTGTACTCAAGAGTGTTGAGGCACTCTGTCAGAGGTGGGGTACACTGGATATGGATCTGTTGGCATCTGGATTCAGTACAAAACTAGACGAGTTTAATTTCAGGGCCAGGGATCTGCAGGTGTTGCAGCTATGGGATCGGCTGTCTCTGATTTATGTCTTTCACTGACGTAGTTTCTTCTGCTTCTACTTCACATGTGTAATGCCGGTGATTCTGGTGGCTCCAGCCTGGCCCAGGAGGACATGGTGTTCCCACAGCATTAACATGTTGGTGGCCGATCTTTTGACTCTTACGATTTTTGCCCAGATCTCCTCTCACAAGGGCCAACCTTCCATCCTCTTTTCCAGTCTCTGACTTTAGTGGCATGACTATTGAAGCCAGAATCCTGAAGGACGAGGGTATATCTGAAGCCATTATTACCATGCTTATGAGGGCCATCAAAGGCTACTTCAAGCAAGATTTACCACAGGACTTGAAAATTCTATGTGGCCTGAAGTGAGGCTAGGAAGTTCATCCTCACAAGTATGTTGTGGGTTGTGTCCTAGCTTTTCCCCAAATAAGGGTTGATATGATTTTGGCTCTAAGAACAATCATAAGTCAGAGGTCAGCCTTGGCAGTCCTCTTTCAGAGCTTAATAGCTTTGGCGTGTGCCTTTGTCCAAAATGTTATACATATTGTTGATTTTATTTTTTTTGTTTTTCTGTTCTACAAAGACCTCCATTTTTAGTTTATTTGGGACCTTCCCTTAGTTTTTAGATATGGAAGTCGGTGTCCTGGTTGTAATTGCCTCAAGGCTTTCCGAACTGGTGGTTCTTGTCACAATCGCGGAGTCAGACCCCAGACCTTCTCACCAAACTCACGACCGAAGGACCGGCCAGTCAGAAATCTCGATGTGACGTGCGTAACAATGCCACAAACAGCTGCACCCTGCACAACGATTTTCTAGCTAATGGACTAAAAACTGTGCCTGCAGCCTGAATGCGCTTGTTACTGGGTCGGGTTAATTACGCAACTAACCCTCTACTGCCACCACCTCCTTTTGTACAGAGAAAGCGGAAACTCACGTTATCAGTTAATACACTATAATGATTGAAATAATCGTCTGTATAAAACAGTCCGCAGGCCGGTTATACAGAGATTAAAACAAACAGTAGCGTCTCTTCAATGGCAGGGATTCATAAATTGCAATTAAGAACTATAGGAACAGTTCAACACTTTCAGAAGAAAGATTTATTACTAAAAGGGTCAAACAGGTGCAATAAAAAATATTTACAAAGAAGATGTAACTAAGATATATATATATATATATAGAAAACAGCACAGCAAAGAGATAACAGGGAGAAGTTAAAGGGTTAAGTTACTTGCCATTTAAGCCTTGAATGGAAGCAGATCACGTTTCAGAGCGAAAGGTCTCCCCAGGTGGTATATTGATGTTAAGAATTGGGAGATGTCTTTAACTTACTTTTTAGGCCTGCTAGCCTGTTTTTTAAAGTCCCCCAGCAGGGGGGTGGCTCTGGGTAACTGACCAATACTCTGTTTAGGGAGGGATCGTTGGGCGGAACTCTGAATTAGAACCAACATCTTTCTTAGTTCAAGATATGAAACATAGGGGAAAAACTGACTTGAGGAATGTTCATATAATTCTGTCAACTACGCTGCTAGGTTTTATGAGGTTAAAACCTCTTTCAAGTTCTGGGAGAAGCTGCCTTATCTCTGTTACGAGGTGAGAGATTCCACAGGTTTTTGGGCAGAGCGGCCCTGTCTCTCATGGGGGGCTTTGTAGCTCTGGGCCCCCTGCTGTTCTAGCCTGCTAGTGACCCACACCCAGATATCACTGTAGCTGAACAGAGAGGGAAGGGGGGAGGATGCAGGAAAATATATTTCAGGATGGTTAGTCCCTTCGCCAAGATGGAGGTTGAAACCAAAATGGTTGAACTGCGTCCATCTCTGATACGCGCTTTTGCGACAGTTCTTTCTTGCTGGAAGCCATTCCTGATCCATTTCCATGACAAGGTGGTCCTTTGACTTCAGCCGTCATTTTTGTCTAAAGCATTTTCAGCTTTTCTTTTCAACCAGGAGAGTGTTTGACCGGATATTTTTCCTAGGTCTCAGCCACCGGGGAACACAATTCCACATTTCTGCTGCGGTCTGGCGGTTAGACTTTCTATTGCTCCTCTTGAAGGACCAAAGAAGGGTCAAGTGACTACAAAATCTACTATTTGCTTCCATCAGCCAATCTTTCAAGCTTATGGGGTGAAAAAAAGACTGCCTTTCCCAGTAATGGCTCTTTCTACCAGAAGTATAGATGCTTCCTGGGCTGTCCACCATCCAACTTCAGTCGCTTAGATCTGCAGGACAGCAACCTGGTATTCGGTTACACTTTTCCAAGCTTTTGCCAGGTGGATGATAGAGCCGCCGAGATGTTTTTTTGGGGGTTTTTTTGTTGCAGGCTGCTGTGTGAGGTCTTTTTTGGCTTGTTGGTTGTTTTTGTGTCACCCTCCCCCATGAGCATTGCTTTAGGACATTCCTATGAGTAAAGATCAGGAGTGGACTGACAACTCATGGGGCCCCCGGGCAATAGGGGATCATGGGGCCCCTGTGTCCTCGCCCACACTCAAACCACACCCTAAAAAGCCTAGGAAAGGTACCAGGGGCATCTCATGGGGCCCCTTACTGACCTCGGGCCCTCGGGGAGTTTCCGAATGGTCAGTCCGCCCCTGGTTAGGATTAATAAGACAGCTCTATGTCCTTGTGACGTCCGATAAAGACAACTGGATTTGTGACTTCCTTGTAAAATCCATTTCTTGGAGTGCATCACAGGACGAAGAGATCCCCCCCATGTTGTGGTTCAAAGCTTTCTACCAAACTGATGTACTGTATGGGAGGGGTTATATAGGAGAGGACTTCCTGTCTTCTTTGGAGGGTCCAATCATCTGTAGGTGGCACATAAACCCTATGAGTAAGGATTTATAAGGCCGACTATGTCCTGTGATATATTCCAAGAAATGTTTTTTTTTTTACAGTAAGTCACAAATCCAGTTTGTTTTCAACATAAAGGGATCTTATTCGGCTTTCTTTGCCAGCAGATCAAAAACTAAACATGAACCAATAAAAAAAACAAAATAGGTTTACATTGAGCAGAGCGAACGCCAAACTGTTCCCTACTGTGGGCTGTTCTTACACGATAGAAACCCTCATATTTTACACCCCCATCCTAACATTGTACAGTCCAGATAATTCTCTGTTATCCATTACTGGTTCACAGGGAATTCGGTGTAGACCACATGACCAATGAGAATGAAGGGGAGCCGGAGTCATGTGACTGAGAGGATACTAAACCTCACCCTGGAGATCATCTACCTGCTGACCGGAGAGGTGAGAAAGATTTTGTGAGGTCACATGACATAAAATGATAAAACCCAAATTTTGACAGTAGAGGTGAGGAGGTTTTTGGGAGGGTGACATGATGTCTCTATTGGTTTTCCTCTTCTGAAGTCAGGTGACCATACGACCATCACAGTGCCTCCATGGGACTCCCTAAAACCCGAGAGACGCAACATGCAGAAGGTTCTAGAAGTCACCATGAAGATGATGGAGCTGCTGACGGGAGAGGTGAGCGGTGACGGGAATTCTGGGACATTCTCCAGTAACAGACAAGGGATGTGTCTGGATGGTGACTGTATCATTGTGTGTGTCAGGTTCCTATAAGGTGTCAGGACGTCGCTGTCTATTTCTCCATGGAGGAGTGGGAGTATTTAGAAGGACACAAGGATCTCTACAAGGACGTCATGATGGACAATCATCCGCCCCTCACATCACCAGGTAAGAGGAGACTTTATTGTAAAGGAGAGACAAGTACGGAGGGTCCACCTAGATCCCCCATCATCTGATAAAATGTATTCAGTCAGTGTGTGTGTTTCCTACAGATGGATCCAGGAATGGGAACCCACCAGAGACATCTCCCCGTCCTCTGTATTCCCGGGATTCCACACAGATCAATATTAAAGAAGAGATAAAAGAGGAGGATGGGGTGATGGAGAACGTACACAAAGATCTGTACCAGGACACCATGGTGGAGTCATCCAGCTTCCAAAACCCCCCAGAGAGATGTCCCCGTCCTCTGTATTCCCGGGATTCCACACAGGAAGATCAGGAGATCCCTCAACATTACAAGGTTGGTGGGACAGAGAATTTAGACCGTGGACTGGTGGAGGTGATGTGTGGATTTTTTTTGGATGTGATGTCACAATATTAAAGCTGATCTTTTCTATCATTGTCCTGGTTTAGGGTGAAGATCTGAGCGAGAGAGGAGTTGAGGGTGAAGCTGAAGAAGACGAGAAGTATGTGAGGGATGATCAGCAGTCTATGGAGGAGGATGGAATAACGGGGACATTTATAGAGGAGGACACTCCTACAGAGATGAGCACAGGTGGGGCATTACCACCAAATACATTCCCCCACCCATACTCCTGGTCTAGGGGAACCAATCTGCTCCTGTGTAATAATCCTCTTTGTCTTTCTATTGTAGTCCATGGCCGGGAGACGAGGAAAACCTCTGAGGATTGTCTCACTTTGTCTCCAGACTGTAGAGTAGAAGATGAGGACATCACACAGTCCAGTCCAGGAGAAAACCCGGCTCCCTCCAATGTCCGTCCGGCACCACACACTGTAGATGGACCATCGGATTCCTCATATCCTGAGGAACCTCAGACTGTGCGGGACCTTCCAACAGAGAAGAGCTTCTCCTGTACTGAGTGCGGGAAGTGTTTCCGTTTTAAATCCCATCTTAATGTGCATAAAAGATCTCACACGGGGGAGATGCTGTATTCCTGTTCTGAGTGCGGGAAATGTTTTGTAAAAAAGTCAGAACTCGTCAAACATCAGAGGTCTCACACGGGGGAGAAGCCTTATTTCTGTCCTGAGTGCCGAAAATGTTTTTCACAGAAGTATAATCTTTACGCACATCAGAGATCCCACGCGTGGGAGAAGCCGTATTCCTGTCCTGAGTGCGGGAAATGTTTTTCGGATAAGTCCAGCCTTTGCAAGCATCAGAGATCTCACACGGGGGAGCAGCCATATACCTGTCCTGAGTGCGGGAAATGTTTTTCGCAGAAATCCAATCTTTACACACATCAGAGATCTCATACGGGGGAGAAGCCACATTTTTGCCCCGAGTGCGGGAAATGCTTTTCACAGAAGTCCAGTCTTTACAAACATCAGAGATCTCACACGGGGGAGAAGCCGTATTCCTGTGCTGAGTGCGGGAAATGTTTTTCAGACAAATCCAGTTTTTACAAACATCAGAGATCTCACACGGGGGAGAAGCCGTATTCCTGTGCTGAGTGCGGGAAATGTTTTTCCGATAAGTCTCATCTTTACAGACATCAGAGATCTCACGCGGGTGAGAAGCCATATTCCTGTGCTGAGTGTGGGAAGTGTTTTTCAGATAAGTCCAGCCTTTGCAAGCATCAGAGATCTCACACGGGGGAGCATCCATATACCTGTCCTGAGTGCGGGAAATGTTTTACGCAGAAATCCAATCTTTACACACATCAGAGATCTCATACGGGGGAGAAGCCACATTTTTGCCCCGAGTGCGGGAAATGCTTTTCACAGAAGTCCAGTCTTTACAAACATCAGAGATCTCACACGGGGGAGAAGCCGTATTCCTGTGCTGAGTGCGGGAAATGTTTTTCCGATAAGTCTCATCTTTACAGACATCAGAGATCTCACACCGGTGGAGAAGCTGTAGCCCTGTCCTGAGTGCGGGAAATGTTTTTCCAATGAGTCTCATCTTTACAGACATCTGAGATCTCAGGCCGGGGGAGAAGCCGTAGGTGCCGTAGCCCTGAGTGTGGGAAATGTTTTTCTGATAAGTTTTATAGAGGGGCAGGTTGGCAGACAATGGGTTAAGTCCGAGCACACAGCAGAAGGGCAGGCTGTGGTTGTGTATTAGTGCCTGGAGTGCGGGAAATGTCTTCTATAGGAATGTTGCTGGACATCAGGGATACCACACAACCCTCAAGGTGTGTTAGTGCCCGAAGTATGGGAAATGTTTTATATAGGAATGTTGCTGGACATCAGGGGTTCCACACAACCCTCAAGATGTATTAGTGCCTGGAGTGTGGGAAATGTCTTCTATAGGAATGTTGCTGGACGTCAGGGATCACACACAGCCCTCGAGGTGTATTAGTTCTTGGAGTGCGGGAAATGTCTTCTATAGGAATGTTGCTGGACATCAGGGGTCAGGGAGGACGATTGGCATGGCTGGAGGTGCAATTACTGGAACCGATCCCCTGTATGGCTCTTCTCTGCAGCAGCTGAAAGCCGGCTTCTCCCTCTTACTGGCTTTCAGCTGCTGCAGAGGTGCGGCAGGAGGGGGGAAATGACTGGAAACAATCCCCTGTATGGATCTTCTCTGCAGCAGCTGAAAGCCAGCTTCTTCTCCTCTCCCTCCCACTGGTTTCAGCTGCTGCAGAGATGAGCCGTACAGGGGATCGGTTCCAGTAATTGCCCCTCCTGCCACACCCATCGCCCTCCCTGTGCACCATACGTTTCCCCCTGCTGCCCAGCCCCCCGTGTGCCCTGCTGTGCTGCCGGCTTCCCTCCTCTCCTTCTCACTGGCAGCACACCAAAGGATCCTTCAGGATGGAGAGTAGAGGAAGGATCTGGGAAAATGTCACATTTATCAGCCCCTTCCTTCCCCAAAGGGGACCCCGGAAATGTCAGGAGACATTTAACCCCTCGTCTACCGGGCACTGTCACCCCCTTCCTGCCCAGGGACAATTTTCAGCGCTGTCGCACTTTGGCAGCACTGATGAGATAGCACTGGTGGGCATTGATGAGGAGGCACTGATAGATGGCACTGAAGGGCTCTGATAGGCAGCACTGAAGGGCACTGATGAGCGGAACAGACTGGCAGCACTGACAGGCACAGACTGGCAGCACTTACGGGCACAGATTGGCAGCACTGACGGGCACAGATTGGCTGCATTGACAGGCACAGATTGGCAGCACTGCTGGGCACAGATTGGCAGAATTGATGGGCACAGATTGGCAGCACTGATGTATACAGACTGGCTGCACTGACAGGCACAGATTGGCTGCACTGACGGGCACAGATTGGCAGAATTGATGGGCACAGATTGGCAGCACTGATGTATACAGACTGGCTGCACTGACAGGCACAGATTGGCTGCACTGACGGGCACAGATTGGCAGAATTGATGGGCACAGATTGGCAGCACTGATGTATACAGCTTGGCAGCACTGCTGGGCACAGATTGGCAGCACTGCTGGGCACTGATAAGTGGCACTGGCTGGCAGCACTGATGGGCACAGATTGGCAGCATTGATGGGCAGCACTGACGGGCACAGCTAGGCAGCACTGCTGGACACAGACTGGCAGCACTGATGTATACAGAATGGCTGTACTGACAGGCACAGATTGGCAGCACTGCTGGGCACAGATTGGCAGCATGGATGGGCACAGGTAGCATTGATGGGCACAGGCAGTATTGATGGGCACAGATAGGCAGCACTGACGGGCACCTTTGGGGCTGCACTGATCATCAGTGCCCTGGCTATCAGTGTAGATTTCTCCTTTCACACTTGCCGGTCATCAGCAGCATCTAGTAGTGTAGGTGTTTGGACACCGCTGATCATGTGGTAAAAGGCAGCTGTGATTGGCCCTTTGCAGCCGTGTCCAAAGGACCCAGAGAGCGCCGGGTGCGCACGTCATATGACGCCCTCCCAGATCTGGGCGACCGCGCTGTAGCCTGTCAGCAAGTGGTTAAACATGGGAAGTATTCAGCAGCTGAACGAATAGACCTCCTAGCAATGTTATTACCGGCCTGCAGCTAGGGGGAGCTGTGGTGACCACAGGACTGTGATTCCATCTAGCGCACCTTAACCCTTTCACTGCCGGAGATGTTTCTGCTTTTTTTTTTTTTTTTTCCTTTTTTGGGCCTGAAGATTAGCTAAACCCCCAAATATATCATTTCCTGACAGCAGAGGCCCTGGAGAATACAACGGCACACACATTTCACCAGAATATCCGGCTTCATCTTCTGCTTTGTTCCCTGGTTTTGGCTGCAATCTTGTAAATAAATAAAACTGTAATAAAAAATGTATTGAACAAAAATATTGTGTGTCGGTGCAATGACAACTGTGGGATCCCAAAACATTGCTCAGAGTGCGGTGGTCAGGAGTGTATCATATACAACCCAGGGTGTAGAGTGCGGTGGTCAGGAGTGTATCATATACAACATGGGGCGCAGAGTGCGGTGGTCAGGAGTGTATCATATACAACATGGGGTACAGAGTGCGGTGGTCAGGAGTGTATCATATACAACATGGGGCGCAGAGTGCGGTGGTCAGGAGTATATTATATACAACATGGGGCACAGAGTGCGGTGGTCAGGAGTATATCATATACAACATGGGGCACAGAGTGCGGTGGACAGGAGTATATTATATAAAACATGGGGTGCAGAGTGCGGTGGACAGGAGTATATCATATACAACATGGGGCACAGAGTGCGGTGGTCAGGAGTGTATCATATACAACATGGGGTACAGAGTGCGTTGGTCAGGAGTATATCATATACAACATGGGGCACAGAGTGCGGTGGTCAGGAGTATATCATATACAACATGGGGTACAGAGTGCGGTGGTCAGGAGTATATCATATACAACATGGGGTACAGAGTGCGGTGGTCAGGAGTATATCATATACAACCCAGGGTGTAGAGTGCGGTGGTCAGGAGTGTATCATATACAACATGGGGCGCAGAGTGCGGTGGTCAGGAGTGTATCATATACAACATGGGGTACAGAGTGCGGTGGTCAGGAGTATATCATATACAACATGGGGCACAGAGTGCGGTGGTCAGGAGTATATTATATACAACATGGGGCGCAGAGTGCGGTGGTCAGGAGTATATGATATACAACATGGGGCACAGAGTGCGGTGGTCAGGAGTATATCATATACAACATGGGGTACAGAGTGCGGTGGTCAGGAGTATATCATATACAACATGGGGTACAGAGTGCGGTGGTCAGGAGTATATCATATACAACCCAGGGTGTAGAGTGTGGTGGTCAGGAGTGTATCATATACAACCCAGGGTGTAGAGTGCGGTGGTCAGGAGTATATCATATACAACATGGGGTACAGAGTGCGGTGGTCAGGAGTATATCATATACAACCTAGGGTACAGAGTGCGGTGGTCAGGAGTATATCATATACAACCTAGGGTACAGAGTGCGGTGGTCTGGAGTATATCATATACAACCCAGGTACAGAGTGCGGTGGTCAGGAGTATATCATATACAACATGGGGTACAGAGTGCGGTGGTCAGGAGTATATCATATACAACCTAGGGTACAGAGTGCAGTGGTCTGGAGTATATCATATACAACCCAGGGTACAGAGTGCGGTGGTCAGGAGTATATCATATACAACCTAGGGTACAGATTGCGGTGGTCAGGAGTATATCATATACAACATGGGGTACAGAGTGCGGTGGTCAGGAGTATATCATATACAACCTAGGGTACAGATTGCGGTGGTCAGGAGTATATCATATAAAACATGGGGTACAGAGTGCGGTGGTCAGGAGTATATCATATACAACCTAGGGTACAGATTGCGGTGGTCAGGAGTATACCATATATATGCTCCCTCACTCACATCTTCAATCTCTCCCTCTCTACTGGTGCCTTCCCCTCCCCTCTAAAGCATGCACACATCACTCCCATACTTAAAAAGCCCTCCCGGGACCCCAACAACCTGAACAACATAAGACCCATCTCCCTGCTCCAGTTTACCTCTAAACTCTTAGAACGCTTAGTCTACAATGGCCTGAGCTCCCACCTCACCGACAACAACCTTCTTGACCCTTTACAGTCTGGCTTTCACTCACTACACTCCACTGAAACCACCCTACTAAAACTCACTAATGATTTATTAACTGCTAAAAACAATGGCCAGTACTCCATACTCATCCCAACCAATGGCCACTACTCCATACTGATCCCAACCAATGGCCACTACTCCGTACTCCTCCCATCCAATGGCCACTGCTCCATACTCATCCCAACCAATGACCACTACTCCGTACTCTTACTACGTGACCTCTCTGTGGCTTTTGATACTGTTAACCATCCCTTCCTCCTCAAAAAACTCCACTCTCTTGGCCTCCGAGACTCTGCTCTCTCCTGGTTCTCCTCCTACCGCAGCGCTCCTTCAGTGTTACCTATAACTGTCTCCTTCTCTCCACTTCCTCTTTCTGTAGGGGACCCTCAAGGTTCTGTCCTTGGACCTCTTCTCTTCTCCATCTACACCTCCTCCCTTGGTCACTTGATAAACTCCCATGGCTTTAAGTACCATCTCTATGCTGATGACACACAAATCTATCTCTCTACCCCTCACCTCACCCCTTCACTCTCCTCTTGCATTACTAACCTACTAAGTGACGTATCGGCATGGATGTCACTCCACTTCCTCAAACTAAATATTTCCAAAATGGAGCTCATACTGTTCCCTCCAGCCCGTGCCCCTCCCCTGACTTCTCCATCAAGATCAATAATACAACCATAAGTCCCTCCCCCCATGCCAGGGTACTAGGTGTAATCCTGGACTCCCATCTGTCCTTTCAGCCCCAAATCCAATCACTGTCCAAATCTTGTAGACTTTACTTCCGCAACATCTCCAAGATACGACCGTTCTTAACCTCTGAAACCACTAAGCAACGTATTCCCTCCCTGGCTATCTCACGCCTTGACTATTGTAACTCCCTCCTCATTGGCCGACCTAATCGCAGGATATCCCCTCTTCAGTCTATCATGAATGCTGCTGCCAGACTCATCCACCTTACTAACCATTCTGTATATGCCACCTCTCTCTGCCAAACCCTCCAGTGGTCTCCATTCAGTGTCCTCCACCCTTCTCTGCCAATCCCTCTACTGGCCTCTACTCAGTGCCCTCCACTGCTCTCTGCCAATCCCTGTACTGGACTCCACTCAGTGCCCTCCACCCCTCTCTGTCAATCCCTCCACTGGCTTCCACTCAGTGTCCTCCATCCCTCTCTGCCAATCCCTCCAGTGGTCTCCATTCAGTGTCCTCCACCCTTCTCTGCCAATCCCTCTACTGGCCTCCACTCAGTGTCCTCCATCCCTCTTTGCCAATCCCTCTACTGGCCTCTACTCAGTGCCCTCCACCACTCTCTGCCAATCCCTCTACTGGACTCCACTCAGTGCCCTCCACCCCTCTCTGCCAATCCCTCCACTGGCTTCCACTCAGTGTCCTCCATCCCTCTCTGCCAATCCCTCTACTGGCCTCCACTCAGTGTCCTCCACCCCTCTCTGCCAATCCCTCTACTGGCCTCCACTCAGTGTCCTTCACCCCTCTCTGCCAATCCCTCCACTGGCCTCCACTCAGTGTCCTCCACCCCTCTCTGCCAATCCCTCCACTGACCTCCACTCAGTGTCCTCCACCCCTCTCTGCCAATCCCTCCACTGACCTCCATTCAGTGTCCTCCACCCCTCTCTGCTAATCCCTCCACTGGCCTCCACTCAGTGTCCTCCACCCCTCTCTGCCAATACCTCCACTGGCCTCCACTCAGTGTCCTCCATCCCTCTCTGCCAATCCCTCCACTGACCTCCATTCAGTGTCCTCCACCCCTCTCTGCTAATCCCTCCACTGGCTTCCCATTGCACAACAAATAAAATTAAAACAGTAACAATAACATATAAAGCCATTTATAACACTGCCCCAAATTACATCACCAATCTTTTCTCCAAATATCACCCAAACCGTACTCTCCACTTCTCCCACAACCTCCTACTCTCTAGCTCCCTTGTCTCCTCTTCCTATGCTTTCCCCAGGGCTTCTCCAGAGCCTCTCGCATCCACTGGAACTCTCTACCCCAATCTATCCAACAATCGCCTACTCTGCTCACTTTTGGGCAATCTCTGAAAACCGATCTCTTCAGGGAAGCCTATCCTGCCCTCAGCTAATAACGGAATCTTCTCTTCCTCCTACCACTCCATCCCCCAGAGTTACTACCTTTTGTACCACCAGCCCCTCCCTCTTATCGGCATTGTAAGCTCCAAGGAGCAAGGCCCTCCTATCCCTTTTGTATTGAACTGTATCATTGCTGTATTGTCTCCTGAGTGCTGAGCAAACTGTTGGTGCTATATAAATCCTGTATAATAATAATAATCAAAAGCCCTGACACTGTACTAATGGCACTGGCCGGGAAGGGGTTAACATCTGGGGTGATCAAAGGGTTAACTGTGTGCTGTGTGTGGTTTACTAGGGAGACATGCTGCTGTGCAGAGAGATACAAAGCAGCATGTCCTTGCTGAAAGGAGAGAGCCAGGAGAGTTGTTTACACACAGATCTCTCCCCTGTCAGTTTTACTCGGCGATCGCCTTGTGCCGGGGGGAAATCTCCAGCCGGGACCAGGTGATTGACATCCCTAGCCCCAATGGTGCCTCGGGCAAGGCAGCGTGTGCGCATGCACCCTAACCCGGAAATGCAAATCACGTATACCCAGTGGATATAAAAATTCTACAGACCCCTATTAAAATGTCAGCTTTCTGTGATGTCAAAAAATTAGACAAAGATAAATCATTTTAGAACTTTTTCCACCTTTAATGTGACGTATAAACTGTACAACTCAATTGAAAAACAAACTGAAATCTTTTTGGGGGGGAAGTAAACACAAAAACCTAAAATAATGAGGTTGCGTAAGTGTACACACCCTCTTATAACTGGGGATGTAGCTGTGTTCAGAATGAAGCAATCACATTCAAAATCTTGTTACATAGGAGTCAGTACACACCGCCATCATTTAAAGTGCCTCTGATTAACCCCAAATAAAGATCAGTTGTTCTAGTATGTCTTTCCTGACATTTTTTTTAGTCACATCCTACAGCAAAAACCATGGTCCGCAGAGAGCTTCCAAAGCTTTAGAGGGGTCTCATTGCTAAAAGGTATCAGTCAGGAGAAGGGTACAAAAGAATTTCCAAGGCATTAGATATACCATGGAACACAGTGAAGAAAGTCATCATCAAGTGGAGAAAATATGACGCAACAGTGACATCAACAGTGACATCATCAACAGTGACATCACCAGGAACTGGACATCCCTCCAAAATGGATGAAAAAGGTGAGAAGAAAACTGGTCTGGGAGGCGGCCAAGAGACCTACAACAACATGAAAGGAGCTGCAGGAATATGTGGCAAGTCCTGGCTGTGTGGTCCATGTGACACCAATCTCCTGTATTCTGCATATGTCTGGGCTATGAGGTAGAGTGACAAGACGGAAGACTTTTCTTATGAAGAAAACCATCCAAGCCTGGCTAAATTGTGCAAAAACACATCTGAAGTCTCCCAAAATCATGTGGAAAAAAGTGTTCTGGTCTGATGAAACCAAGGTGGAACTTTTTGGCCATAATTCCAAAAGATACATTTGGCACAAAAACAACACTGCACATCACCAAAGGAACACCATACCCACCGTGAAGCATGGTGGTGGCAGCATCATGCTTTGGGGCTGTTTTTCTTCAGCTGGAACTGGGGCCTTAGTCAAGGTAGAGGGAATTATGAAGAGTTCCAAATACCAGTCAATATCGGCACAAAACCTTCCGGCTTCTGAACATGAAGAGGAACTTCATCTTTCAGCATGACAACCACCCAAAGCATACATCCAAATCAACAAAGGAATGGCTTCACCAGAAGAAAATGAAAGTTTTGGAAAGGCCCAGACTTGAATCCAATGGAAAATCTGTGGGGTTACCTGAAGAGGGCTGTGCACAGGAGATGACCTCGCAATCTGACAGATTTGGAAGAGCGGGCAAATCTTGCAAAGTCAAGATGTGCCATGCTGATAGACTCCTCCCCAAAAAGACTGAGTGCTGGAATCACATCAAAAGGGGCTTCAACAAAGGATTAGTGTAAGGGTGTGAACACTTATGCAACCAGATTGTTTTAGTTTTTTATATTTACTTTCCTCCACCTAAAAGATTTCAGTTTGTTGTTCAACTGAGTTGTGCAGTTTATAGGTCACATTAAAGGTGAAAAAAGTTCTGAAATGATTTATCTTTGTCAAATTTGTTTACATCACAGAAAGCTGACATTTTATCAGGGGTGTGAAGACTTTTTATATCCACTGTATATATGATTTTGCGCAGCCCTGTAGCAGTACTTCTACTATAGGGCAGCGGGAAAGTGGTTAATAGCTAACCCCAAGAATCTAGCAAACTCATCTCCAGTATATATTTCGTAACAGCTGGCAGAGATGACTAAAGAATAGATAAAAATAAAAGAACGTCGCCTACGCACAATGCTATCTTTTCTTCCACATTTCCTCTGATCAAACCAGCTACATCCTGAGCAGCCCGTAAAAGACAAGACAAGGGTTCAACGGCAAAAAGCAACGGTGACAAAAGAGCGCCCTTGCTTAGTATCACAAAAACACTTAAAATGGAGAGGACTGCAGGCCATTGACCCTAATATACGCTTTAGGGGCTGCATAGCAATAGTTGGACCCATTGACGAAAAGTGGAACCAAAACCAAATTTCTCTAGAACAGCCCATAGATACGGCCATTCTACACCGTTGAAGGCCTTCATGGCATCCAAGGCCAAAAAGAGTGCGATCCGTTGAGTTGGTAACTGGTGTCGGCATAAAAAGGTACAGTGTGCCCCCCTGATGTCAACAGCTACTCACACATTATTTCAGGAAGGTGACCCTCCAACAAAGCCAAGTTGAACATGTGGAGTAGGGTCGGTAGCAGCACCCTGCCATACCTCTTACAGATTTCAATCGGGATACCATCTACCCCTAGGGCTTTACCATTCAGGAAGCTTGCAACTGCAACTTCCAATTCAGATTGGAAGGCTCTTTAAGAAATTGTTGATGTACCACATGACTAGGGTAACCCATATGTCTCCAAGTCCTTCTACATCTCACTATACATACCCTTCCCAACTTATATTAATTAGGAAATGACCAAAGACCCGATCTGGAGAAAATTGGCCAGCTTGGCTGTTTATTACCTAGTGCCACAAAAAAGCTTAAAATGGGAGAGTACTGCAGGCCATTGACCCTAATGGACGCCTTAGGGGCTGCATAGCAATAGTTGGACCCATTGACGAAAAGTGGAACCAAAACCAAATTTCTCTAGAACAGCCCATAGATAAGGCCATTCTACATGTCGACGGCCTATTGGCATCCAAGGCCAAAAAGAGTGCGATCTGTTGAGTTGGTAACTGGTATCGGCATAAAAAGGTACAGTGTGCCCCCCTGATGTCAACAGCTACTAACACATTGGATCAGGAAGGTGACTCTCCAACAAAGCCATGGTAAACGTGTGGAGTAGGGACAGTAGCAGCACTCTTCCATAACTCTTATAGATTTCAATCGGGATACCATCTACCCCTAGGGCTTTACCACTCGGGAAGCTTGCAATTGCAACTTCCAATTCAGATTGGAAGGCTCGTTAAGAAATTGTTGATGTACCACATGACTAGGGCAACCCATATGTCTCCAAGTCCTTCTACATCTCACCATACATACCCTTCCCAACTTATATTAATTAGGAAGTGACCAAAGACCCGATCTGGAGAAATTTGGCCAGCTTGGCTGTTTATTACCTAGTGCCACAAAAAAGCTTAAAATGGGAGAGTACTGCAGGCCATTGACCCTAATGGACGCCTTAGGGGCTGCATAGCAATAGTTGGACCCATTGACGAAAAGTGGAACCAAAACCAAATTTCTCTAGAACAGCCCATAGATAAGGCCATTCTACATGTCGACGGCCTATTGGCATCCAAGGCCAAAAAGAGTGCGATCCGCTGAGTTGGTAACTGGTATCGTCATAAAAAGGTACAGTGTGCCCCCCTGATGTCAACAGCTACTAACACATTGGATCAGGAAGGCGACTCTCCAACAAAGCCATGGTAAACGTGTGGAGTAGGGACAGTAGCAGCACTCTTCCATAACTCTTATAGATTTCAATCGGGATACCATCTACCCCTAGGGCTTTACCATTCGGGAAGCTTGCAACTGCAACTTCCAATTCAGATTGGAAGGCTCGTTAAGAAATTGTTGATGTACCACATGACTAGGGCAACCCATATGTCTCCAAGTCCTTCTACATCTCACCATACATACCCTTCCCAACTTATATTAATTAGGAAATGACCAAAGACCCGATCTGGAGAAAATTGGCCAGCTTGGCTGTTTATTACCTAGTGCCACAAAAAAGCTTAAAATGGGAGAGTACTGCAGGCCATTGACCCTAATGGACGCCTTAGGGGCTGCATAGCAATAGTTGGACCCATTGACGAAAAGTGGAACCAAAACCAAATTTCTCTAGAACAGCCCATAGATAAGGCCATTCTACATGTCGACGGCCTATTGGCATCCAAGGCCAAAAAGAGTGCGATCCGTTGAGTTGGTAACTGGTATCGGCATAAAAAGGTACAGTGTGCCCCCCTGATGTCAACAGCTACTAACACATTGGATCAGGAAGGCGACTCTCCAACAAAGCCATGGTAAACGTGTGGAGTAGGGACAGTAGCAGCACTCTTCCATAACTCTTATAGATTTCAATCGGGATACCATCTACCCCTAGGGCTTTACCATTCGGGAAGCTTGCAACTGCAACTTCCAATTCAGATTGGAAGGCTCTTTAAGAAATTGTTGATGTACCACATGACTAGGGCAACCCATATGTCTCCAAGTCCTTCTACATCTCACCATACATACCCTTCCCAACTTATATTAATTAGGAAATGACCAAAGACCCGATCTGGAGAAAATTGGCCAGCTTGGCTGTTTATTACCTAGTGCCACAAAAAAGCTTAAAATGGGAGAGTACTGCAGGCCATTGACCCTAATGGACGCCTTAGGGGCTGCATAGCAATAGTTGGACCCATTGACGAAAAGTGGAACCAAAACCAAATTTCTCTAGAACAGCCCATAGATAAGGCCATTCTACATGTCGACGGCCTATTGGCATCCAAGGCCAAAAAGAGTGCGATCCGTTGAGTTGGTAACTGGTGTCGGCATAAAAAGGTACAGTGTGCCCCCCTGATGTCAACAGCTACTCACACATTATTTCAGGAAGGTGACCCTCCAACAAAGCCAAGTTGAACATGTGGAGTAGGGTCGGTAGCAGCACCCTGCCATACCTCTTACAGATTTCAATCGGGATACCATCTACCCCTAGGGCTTTACCATTCAGGAAGCTTGCAACTGCAACTTCCAATTCAGATTGGAAGACTCGTTAAGAAATTGTTGATCTACCACATGACTAGGGCAACCCATATGTCTCCAAGTCCTTCTACATCTCACCATACATACCCTTCCCAACTTATATTAATTAGGAAATGACCAAAGACCCGATCTGGAGAAAATTGGCCAGCTTGGCTGTTTATTACCTAGTGCCACAAAAAAGCTTAAAATGGGAGAGTACTGCAGGCCATTGACCCTAATGGACGCCTTAGGGGCTGCATAGCAATAGTTGGACCCATTGACGAAAAGTGGAACCAAAACCAAATTTCTCTAGAACAGCCCATAGATAAGGCCATTCTACATGTCGACGGCCTATTGGCATCCAAGGCCAAAAAGAGTGCGATCCGCTGAGTTGGTAACTGGTATCGTCATAAAAAGGTACAGTGTGCCCCCCTGATGTCAACAGCTACTAACACATTGGATCAGGAAGGCGACTCTCCAACAAAGCCATGGTAAACGTGTGGAGTAGGGACAGTAGCAGCACTCTTCCATAACTCTTATAGATTTCAATCGGGATACCATCTACCCCTAGGGCTTTACCATTCGGGAAGCTTGCAACTGCAACTTCCAATTCAGATTGGAAGGCTCGTTAAGAAATTGTTGATGTACCACATGACTAGGGCAACCCATATGTCTCCAAGTCCTTCTACATCTCACCATACATACCCTTCCCAACTTATATTAATTAGGAAATGACCAAAGACCCGATCTGGAGAAAATTGGCCAGCTTGGCTGTTTATTACCTAGTGCCACAAAAAAGCTTAAAATGGGAGAGTACTGCAGGCCATTGACCCTAATGGACGCCTTAGGGGCTGCATAGCAATAGTTGGACCCATTGACGAAAAGTGGAACCAAAACCAAATTTCTCTAGAACAGCCCATAGATAAGGCCATTCTACATGTCGACGGCCTATTGGCATCCAAGGCCAAAAAGAGTGCGATCTGTTGAGTTGGTAACTGGTATCGGCATAAAAAGGTACAGTGTGCCCCCCTGATGTCAACAGCTACTAACACATTGGATCAGGAAGGTGACTCTCCAACAAAGCCATGGTAAACGTGTGGAGTAGGGACAGTAGCAGCACTCTTCCATAACTCTTATAGATTTCAATCGGGATACCATCTACCCCTAGGGCTTTACCATTCGGGAAGCTTGCAACTGCAACTTCCAATTCAGATTGGAAGGGGCGCTAATAAATTGTTGACCTACCACTTGACTAGGGTAACCCATATGTCTCCAAGTCCTTCTACATCTCACCATACATACCCTTCCCAACTTAACAAATGACCAAAGACCCGATCTGGAGAAAATTGGCCAGCTTGGCCGTTTATTACCAAATAAACCAAAAAATAACATTCCTTAAAACGGAAAACATATACTGTGGGTTACACAGTACATGCCTGCTGGGTCTGTGACCCTTGTTTTTATGTGAGTAGCCATTTGGCAGTTTTTAAATTTTTTAAATAAATATCTTAAGTACTAAACTATGGAAGTTCTAGCTTTGACTTCTTTTTGAGCCATCTGAAGACCCCTTAAATATGTGTTTGATCATTTATATGATTTCGGTTGGAGCTGTTCCTGTGTCCACTTAAAGCAGTGTTTCTCAACTCCAGTCCTCATGGACCCCCAACAGGTCATGTTTTCAGGATTTCCATTATTTTGCACAGGTGATTTGATCAGTTTCACTGCCTTAGTAATTACCACAGCTGTTTCATCTGAGGTAAATCCTGAAAACATGACCTGTTGGGGGTCCATGAGGACTGGAGTTGAGAAACACTGACTTAAAGGGAGAGATCTATCCAACCAGGGATCATCCGGGGATATTGATTGCTCTCTGACTCCTTGAGGGTCGAATTTTTGAGGTGAGCGCACACACTAGAAGGTGATGGATATAACTGGCACCATAAATATGAGCACGCAATAAAAAGTGGGAATATAAAAGTTGAAGAATTGAAAAATCTGGATTTTTATATTATATATTTTTTTGTGCTATAATAATTTTTTTTTTCACTAGTTGAGACTTATTTCTTAACTTCTTGGGACTTTTTTTTATTTATTTATATCAACTGATATATGTCACGGTTTTATAATTGGTCACTTTGATTTTAAACTTGCTTTGGAATGTATTTCACCATTTGTTCAAAATAAAATTTTCAGCTCATTTCCTTCGGGTGTTAGCAGCTACTTCATCCCTTGTGAGGATGTTTGGCAGCGCAGGAGTCCACCCCCATTTAATTGATATACTTAAACCAATTGCCATAACCTACTGTGCCGGAGGAGAACAGAACACACAAGGGGAGCAGGAGCACACACAAATCTTTTATTATAAAATAACATGTCAGTGAATACAGCGCCAAAAAAACTAAATGATAACGCTAAGCTGCTAAACTTCAGCCTCTAAAAAAAAAGGTAACCGTATAAATCAAAAAAATTAGCGCTTATTTAAATCAATAATAATCACAAAATAAATAAATAAATCATATTTGTGACAGTGATAAAATAATATAATAAATATAGATATAGATATATATATATATATATTTGTGAATATCATTAATAAATGTGCTGCAAAAAAAAGTCTCTGATATCTTTCAATTCAAATAATGCGATGTGAAGAAATCCATCACCAATGTGTAACAATCCTTCACCGGTAGAAATAAATGAACTCACCAGAGCAAGTGGCTAGTAATATTATAAACCAGCAAATTGTGCGTTTGCTCTGGGAGCAATGATCTGCGGACAGGTAACCACGGCAACAAGGCTCTCCAATATACCCGACTCCTCTTACAGTGAAGGAAATGTGTATTTGCTCCCCGGCTGATGTTGAATGTTCGCCCCTCACAAAGAAATGATCGGTCTAACAATGGAATGTTCGGTGTAACACTGAGAGACAGAATACAACAACAAATTCAGCAGAAATCCGTCTAACAAATGATGACTGATCTGCATGTTCATGAGGGAAAGAAGGATTTGATCCCCTTCACAAAACATGACTTAGTACTTGGTGGCCAATCCCTTGTTGGCAATCACAGAGGTCAGACGTTTCCTGGAGTTGGCCCCCAGGTTCGCACACATCTCAGGAGGGATTTTGGCCCACTCCTCTTGGCAGATCCTCTCCAAGTCATTAAGGTTTGGTGGCTGACGTTTGGCATCTCACACTTTCAGCTCCCTCCACAGATTTTCAATCGGATGAAGGTCTGGAGACTGGCTAGGCCACTCCAGGACCTTAATGTGCTTCTTCTTGAGCCACTCCTTTGTTGCCTTGGCCGTGTGTTTTGGGTCATTGTCATGCTGGAACACCCATCCACCACCCATTTTCAATGCCCTGGCTGAGGGAAGAAGGTTCTCACCCAAGATTTGATCGTACATTGCCCCATCCATCGTCCCTTTGATGCGGTGCATTTGTCCTGTCCCCTTGGCAGAAAAACACCCCCAAAGCAGAATGTTTCTACCACCATGTTTCACAGTTGGGATGGTGTTCTTGGGGTCATAAGCAGCATTCCTTCTCCTCCAAACACGGCGAGTTGAGTTGATGCCAAAGAGCTCAATTTTGGTCTCATCTGACCACAGCACTTTCCACCAGTCCTCCTCTGCATCATTCAGATGTTCAGTGGCAGACTTCAGACGGGCCTGGACATGTGCTTTCTTGAGCAGAGGGACCTTGCGGGCACTGCAGGATTTCAGTCCTTGTCGGCGTAGTGTGTTACCAATTGTTTTCTTGGTGACTGTGGTCGCAGCTGCCTGGAGATCATTGACAAGATCCTCACGTGTAGTTCTGGGATGATTCCTCACTGTTTTCATGATCATTGACACTCCACGAGGTGAGATCTTGCATGGTGCACCAGACCTAGGGAGACTGACACTTGTTTTGTGTTTCTTCCATTTGTGAATGATTGCACCAACTGTTGTCACCTTCTCACCAAGCTGCTTGGCCATAGTTTGGTAGCCCAGTCCAGCCTTGTGTAGGTCTACCATCTTGTCCCTGACATCCTTGGACAGCTCTTTGGTCTTTGCCATGGTGGAGAGTTTGGAATCTGATTGTTTGATTGCTCCTGGGGACAGGTGTCTTTTATACAGGTAACACAATGAGATTAGCAGCACTCCCTTTAATAGACTGATTCTAATCTCAGCTTGTTACCTGTATGAAAGACACCTGGGAGCCAGAAATCCTGCTGAATGATAGGGGATCAAATCCTTCTTTCCTTCATGAACATGCAGATCAGTCATCATTTGTTAGACGCATTTCTGCTGAATTTGTTGTTGTATTCTGTCTCTCAGTGTTACACCGAACATTCCATTGTTAGACCGATCATTTCTGTGTGAGGGGCGAACATTCAACATCAGCCGGGGAGCAAATACGCATTTCCTTCACTGTATATAGGCTCAAAGGGAAGAGAAACAAAGCAGGCGATGATGTAATACTGTATAGCAGGTTTATTCTTCATAAAAACATCTCCAAACCACTCACATGGTAAAGTGTCACAAGCCGACACCAGCATGAACCGCACAAAACACATAGGCCGTCTCAAAAGTCGGAGACCAGCGATTTGAATCAAGTAGATTTTTTTGGACCTCGCTTTGTTCAAGTGTGAAGGTCAAACTTACACTAAAACATTTTTTAAAGCTGTGGACAGGAATAGCTATAGACCCGTATCCAGCTGTCACCATCCGAGGTGGCTCTATAGGACCCCTAGGAGTCAATTTACTCGAATTAGGAGACACTGTGACTTGGAATCGGATTTCTTGGTACAAACTGACACACTGATAGACAGATTTATTGAGAAAGGATACAAAGATACATTTTTAGAGAAAGAAAGAGATCGGGTACGGGTATATAAAAGTAGAGAGTCCCTTTTTGAGAAAAATAAGAATGACAGCAAAATTAATAAAGGAGTTATGTTTATTACAGATTTCAATGCCCAATACAAAGATATAGAAAAACTTTAAAAAAAAATATTGGCCGATTCTAATGAGGGATGAAACTTTAATCACTTGCCGTCCGGCCACTGTATATAAACGGCCGGACGGTGGCAGTCCAGGGGCGGATTGCCATTCATAAACTGCGCCCGCCATTCTGGACTGTGCGCGCTCCCTGGGAGTGCGCAGCACCGCGATCTGGTGCCCGCTGTGTCCTCTAGACACAGTTAAACACCAATCGTTGGACGGGACCTCTGTGCGAGTTCCCGATCATGCGATCACTCATTGGCCAATCAGTGATCACATGCTGAGTAGTAAGCAAGATGTCACTTCTGGCATCATTGCTTACTACGTGTGAAATCTGCGAATGATCACAGAGATCACATGGTACAGGGCCATTCACAACAGCCTTGTACCATGTGACAAGCTGTGACCAATGACAGCTCACACAGTATTCCTCAATGGCTGCAGGAATGCAGCCAGAGAGGAGAAATGATTGCTTTTACAGCCTTTATGGGTGTAAAAGCAATCAGTGTAAAAAAAAAAATCTTCATCACCCCCCAGAAGTAGTACAGTGTCACCAGTGTCAAAAAAAACCCATAAATAATAATATAAAAAAATAAAATAAAAATTTTTACAAATTTTTAAAAAAAATTATAATTTTTGGTTATAAACTAATTTGGGTTATTTATTTTTTTTTTACTAAAAAGATAACAGAATACATTTTGGCCGAGATTTATGATGAAATATTATTTATTTGCAAAATTTTATAAGAAAAAAACTTTTTTTCAAAATTTTTGGACTTTTTCATTTATATAGCAAAAAAAAATGCAAAAATCCCAGTGGTGAATAAATACCACCAAAATAAAGCTTTTATCTGTCTCAAAAAATGCTAAAAAATTCATATGGGTACAGTGTTGCATGACCGCGCAATTGTCATTCAAAGTGTGATAGCGCTGAAAGCTGAAAATTGGCCTGGACTGGAAGGGGGTGAAAGTGTCCGGACTGGAAGGGGGTGAAAGTGTCCGGACTGGAAGGGGGGGAAAGTGTCCGGACTGGAAGGGGGGGAAAGTGTCCGGACTGGAAGGGGGGGGAAAGTGTCCGGACTGGAAGGGGGGGGAAAGTGTCCGGACTGGAAGGGGGGAAAGTGTCTGGACTGGAAGGGGGGGGGGAAGTGTCCGGACTGGAAGGGGGGAAAGTGTCCGGACTGGAAGGGGGTGAAAGTGTCCAGACTGGAAGGGGGTGAAAGTGTCCGGACTGGAAGGGGGTGAAAGTGGCCAGACTGGAAGGAGGTGAAAGCGTCTGGACTGGAAGGGGGTGAAAGTGTCCGGACTGGAAGGGGGTGAAAGTGGCCAGACTGGAAGGAGGTAAAAGTGGCCAGACTGGAAGGAGGTGAAAGTGGCCGGACTGGAAGGGGGTGAAAGTGGCCGGACTTGAAGTGGTTAAAGAATATTATTCCGAATAGACCGAATTTTGTCTACAGGAAAAATAAATCATTAAGAGCAAAAATGATGCATAATATTATAGAACCAGCAAAACCTATTAGTCTTTTTCCCAGGCTTAGAAGGGTTTTATTACTGCAAAAAAAATGTAAGGCGTGTAAAAATACTTAAAAAAATAGGAATAGAATGATAAAGCAATTTAGATCGACTTCAACAAATAGAGAGTATAAGATGAAATCACTGATATTGTGTGACTCTACGCATGTGGTTTATATTTTAGAATGTCCTTGCGACTTTCAGTACGTAGGAAGAACAGTGAGGTCTTTGAAAACTAGAATAGGAGAACATATCAATAATATTAAAAAAAGGATTTGATAAACATAGTGTCTCCAGACACTTTAAGTTGCATCATAATTGTGATCCAAATTTTACTGACTTTCTGGGGTATTGATAAAACTGATCAACATTGGAGAGCAATAGATATGTTAAAGGAGGTTTCTAGAAGGGAAACTCATTGGATTTATAACTTACTGTAGATACCCTGAGACCTCAAGGGTTAAATATTGATATTGATCTTAACCACTTCATGTCCGGACAATTTCCCCCTTCCTGTCCAGACACTTTCACCCCCTTCCAGTCCGGACACTTTCCCCCCTTCCAGTCCGGACACTTTCCCCCCTTCCAGTCCGGACACTTTCCCCCCCTTCCAGTCCGGACACTTTCCCCTCCCTTCCAGTCCGGACACTTTCACCTCCTTCCAGTCCGGACACTTTCACCTCCTTCCAGTCCGGACACTTTCACCCCCTTCCAGTCCGGACACTTTCCCCCCTTCCAGTCCGGACACTTTCCCCCCCTTCCAGTCCGGACACTTTCACTCCCTTCCAGTCCGGACACTTTCCCCCCCTTCCAGTCCGGACACTTTCCCCCCCTTCCAGTCTGGACACTTTCCCCCCTTCCAGTCTGGACACTTTCACCCCCATCCAGTCTAGACACTTTCACCCCTTTCCAGTCCGGACACATTCACCCCCTTCCAGTCCAGACACTTCGCCCCCTTCCTGCCCCCAGGCCAATTTTCAGCGCTATCACACTTTGAATGACAATTGCGCGGTCATGCAACACTGTACACATATGAATTTAAAAAAAAAATTTTTAGACAGATACAACTTTATTTTGGTGGTATTTATTCACTGCTGGGATTTTTTTTTTTTTTTTTGCTATATAAATGAAAAAGCCCAAAATTTTGAAAGTGTCTTTCTTTTAAAAAATTGCAAATAAATAATCTTTCTTCATAAATCTTGGACAAAATGTATTCAGTTATCTTTTTAGTAAAAAAAAAAAAAACCAAATTAGTGTATAACCAAAAATTATAATTTTTCAAAATTTTGTTTTACATTTTTATTTTATTTTTCTATATTATTATTTGTTTTTATTTTGTTTGTTTTTTTACATACTGTCACCCTAGCAGTACATGGTGACACTGTACTACTTGTGGGGGGTGATGAAGATTTTTCTTTTTTTTTTACACTGATTGCTTTTACACCCATAAAGGCTGTAAAATCAAACATTTCTCCTTCTCTCTGGCTGCATTCTTTCCTTTGAGCCTATTAAAGAGGAGTAGGGTATAGTGGAGTCTTGTTGCCGTGGTTACCTGTCCGCAGATTATTGCTTCCAGAGCAAATGCGCAGTTTGCTATTTTAAAATCTGTTTACTGAAAGGCACGGAAAGCAGAGTTCTGGTAGGCAAAGGAGAAATCTGTAACACAGGGCTGAACACACTGCAGGGATGGCAGGACTCCAGCAGACAAAGGGTTAAGTCCAGCTCGCAGGGCAAAGGGTTCCGGGCAGAGCAGGGTTAAGTCCAGCACACAGGGCAAAAGGTCCAAGCAGAGTTAAGTCCGGCACGCAGGGCAAAAGGTCCAACCAGAGCAGAGTTAGGTCCAGCACACAGGGCAAAAGGTCCAAGCAGAGTTAAGTCCTGCACGCAGGGCAAAAGGTCCAAGCAGAGTTAAGTCCAGCACACAGGGCAAAAGGTCCAAGCACAATTAAGTTCGGCACGCAGGGCAAAAGGTCCAACCAGAGCAGGGTTAGGTCCAGCACACAGGGCAAAAGGTCCAAGCAGAGTTAAGTCCGGCACGCAGGGCAAAAGGTCCAAGCAGAGTTAAGTCCGGCACGCAGGGCAAAAGGTCCAAGCAGAGTTAAGTCCAGCACGCAGGGCAAAAGGTCCAAGCAGAGTTAAGTCCGGCTCGCAGGGCAAAAGGTCCAAGCAGAACAGGGTTAAGTCCAGCACGCAGGGCAAAAGGGTTCCAGGCAGAGCAGCGTTAAGTCCAGCACACAGGTTCTGGGCAGGATAGGGTTAGGTCCAGAGTCAAAAGCAACAATCCATCCAGGCACAGTGAGTCGCAGGCCATAGACTGGTACAGCAAAGTCCAGGGGCACAGGGCAGCAATTCAGGGACTTCACCTACTCATCACTGGTCTTCAGAGGGCTGTGGTGTCCTGGCCGCAGCTTCAAGACCACACAGGCAACAATTGCAGGAAGAGCAGAGAGGACAGCAGAGTCCCAGTGTCCAGGAAGCCACATAGACCATATGTGGCTACAATTCCCAGCAGTTCAGAAAGTGAAGCTCAGCCCACACAAAACTATCTTTCTCAGCAGTTCTGCTTATCTTCTAACTTCCTTCTAGGAAGACTTGGAACCCTCAGCTCCTGTGTGTTCACTCAGAAAAAGGTCTGAACCTTTCTGCCAGCATAGGGAAAATATATTGTTCCTTCAATTCAACCCAACCTCAAACACTCGGTGCCGACACGTCTGGCTTTTCACAGCCACAGGACACCATGCTGTCTGTGCCTCCCGCTGAGATCGACCTCATCTCCCACCCCCTCTGGGGCACAGGAACTCCTAGATTTGACACACTTGTTGAGTTCAACAAAAGAACACAAAAATAAAATCATATTTCTGCTATCCGTCACACATACAGGTTGCCGGTCTTGGGTGGCACTTGAGGACCAACATCTGGTTGTGTATCTGTGTTACTACTTCACGATCCCCAGCCTCAAAACACCGGCTCAGGGTCAAACCCACTTCTCTGCAGATAACAACTTGTTACCGATTCCCAGATAATACCCCATTAACTAGGATCCAACAGAGGACACCATACCTTAGATGGGTGACTGCTAGAGATGAGCGAAGTATTCAAAAATTCGATTCGGCTGATTTGGCGAATTCGAGGAATAAATTCGATTCGAGGCGAATATATTCGCTGCGAATTTAACTTATAAAAAGGGTGTTTCTAGGCTTCAGAGAGCCTTTATATTAGTGCAGAACACTGTACCTTTAATTTAAATGCCCTTGGAGTCTGCTGGGGAAGAGAAATAATACTGTCAGTCAGTATGACATGCAGATGAGTGCCGTCGATCTTAGAATCACCGCACACTTCACTCATTTGGGCAGTCACGGGGCCAAAACCAGAGTGTGGAGCCACAGTGTGGCGGTGGAGGCAGCAGCAATGGGAGGCCATACAGCACCCTATGACAAAAAATGGAACCCACCAGCAGTGTGAGGAGACCTGAAAGTGGCACATGGCAGAGTGTGGCGATGGAGACAGCAGCAATGGGAGGCCGTACAGGGACCCATGAGAGACTCTGGACCTGGCAGCAGCATGAGGAGGCGGTATAGGGGCCCATGGCAGATTAGGGGCCTGGCAGCAGCAATGGGAGGCCCGTAATCTGCCAGCACCCTATGACAAAATGGAACCCACCAGCAGTGTGAGGAGACCTGAAAGTGGCACATGGCAGAGTGTGGCGATGGAGACAGCAGCAATGGGAGGCCGTACAGGGACCCATGACAGATTACGGGCCTGGCAGCAGCATGAGGAGGCGGTACAGGGGCCCATGACAGATTACGGGCCTGGCAGCAGCAATGGGAGGCCCGTAATCTGCCAGCACCCTAAGATAAAATGGAACCCACCAGCAGTGTGAGGAGACCTGAAAGTGGCACATGGCAGAGTGTGGCGATGGAGACAGCAGCAATGGGAGGCCGTACAGGGACCCATGACAGATTACGGGCCTGGCAGCAGCATGAGGAGGCAGTACAGGGGCCCATGACAGATTACGGGCCTGGCAGCAGCAATGGGAGGCCCGTAATCTGCCAGCACCCTATGACAAAATGGAACCCACCAGCAGTGTGAGGAGACCTGAAAGTGGCACATGGCAGAGTGTGGCGATGGAGACAGCAGCAATGGGAGGCCGTACAGGGACCCATGACAGATTACAGGCCTGGCAGCAGCATGAGGAGGCGGTACAGGGGCCCATGACAGATTACGGGCCTGGCAGCAGCAATGGGAGGCCCGTAATCTGCCAGCACCCTATGACAAAATGGAACCCACCAGCAGTGTGAGGAGACCTGAAAGTGGCACATGGCAGAGTGTGGCGATGGAGACAGCAGCAATGGGAGGCCGTACAGGGACCCATGACAGATTACGGGCCTGGCAGCAGCAATGGGAGGCCCGTAATCTGCCAGCACCCTATGACAAAATGGAACCCACCAGCAGTGTGAGGAGACCTGAAAGTGGCACATGGCAGAGTGTGGTGATGGAGACATGGGCCCCCTGGCCACGCTTGACTTTCTGGCCACATAGTCGACATACGGCTACGTTTACTTCCTTGGGCGGCTTGACGAAAAATTGCCACACCGCCGAGTAGGAAACTTTGCCCCCGCTACTCCTCACTGGCTGACTGCTGCTTCCTCCGTGCACACCGGCACCACTACTGGCCGTGGTGGTAGGCTGCAGTGGAGCTGGTGCTCTACTCCGTGGCCGTTTGCCTCCACTGACACTGCTGCGACCCTGCTGCCTCCTGGGCAACCCACCGACTGTTTTGCTCGCTGCCAAGCTGGCACCCTCTTCTCCTGATGATGCGGAAGCAATAGCCTGATGACGACGAGGCTGCCAAGTGCGATCAGCCTCATCATCATCAATTAGGGTCTCCGCCTCACTACTAGCCCCCTTGGCTGCGTGTGGGTCAGGAGACAGACCTGTCTCTAGACCGGCTACCGAGCCACTCTCCTCGCCAGTACTTCTTCGCCTGGCTGCTGAAGAGGCGGATGTCTCCCCCCGTTCCTGACCGCCCTCTGTTAGCTCTTCCTCACTGTACAGTGGGGCTGAGCCCACAGCATGCGATACTTCGCTTGGTGAGGGAACACCAAAGGACAGGGGCAGGTAGAGGACACGTGATTTCAGTGGGCTTGCTCCCGGGCCATGCCAACTAACGGTTGTGTCTGACGTACCCACCGACCGTTGGCTGTAGGTGTCAGAGGTGACCTGGGAAGAGGAAGACGACCGAGCCAACCAATCGATGACGGCAGGGTTGTCGGTGGAGACACGACCGCTGGATGACACCGGGAGCACTGGCCTCTGGCTGCGACTAGTGCTGCCTCGACCCCTTCCTCTGCTGCCACGTCTGCTCGCTCCTGAAACATTGCCTCCTCTGCCACTCCTCTGCATGTTGTCTGACATACTCTTTAATTCAACGATTCTGTGTCCCTGAGTAACGATTCTGTGTCCCTGAGTAACAATTCTGTGTCTGTCCCTGAGTAACAATTCTGTGTATGTCCCTGAGTAACAATTCTGTGTCCCTCAGTAACAATTCTGTGTCCCTCAGTAACAATTCTGTGTCTGTCCCTGAGTAACAATTCTGTGTCCCTCAGTAACAATTCTGTGTCCCTCAGTAACAATTCTGTGTCTGTCCCTGAGTAACAATTCTGTGTCCCTGAGTAACAGTTCTGTGTCCCTGAGTAACAATTCTGTGTCCCTGAGTAACAGTTCTGTGTCCCTGAGTAACAATTCTGTGTCCCTGAGTAACAGTTCTGTGTCCCTGAGTAACAATTCTGTGTCCCTGAGTAACAATTCTGTGTCCCTCAGAAACAATTCTGTGTCCCTCAGTAACAAATCTGTGTCTGTCCCTGAGTAACAATTCTGTGTCCCTCAGTAACAATTCTGTGTCCCTCAGTAACAATTCTGTGTCTGTCCCTCAGTAACAATTTTGTGTCCCTGAGTAACAGTTCTGTGTCCCTGAGTAACAATTCTGTGTTCCTGAGTAACAGTTCTGTGTCCCTGAGTAACAATTCTGTGTCCCTCAGTAACAATTCTGTGTCCCTGAGTAACAATTCTGTGTCCCTCAGTAACAATTCTGTGTCCCTGAGAAACAAATCTGTGTCCCTCAGTAACAATTCTGTGTCCCTCAGTAACAATTCTGTGTCTGTCCCTGAGTAACAATTCTGTGTCCCTGAGTAACAGTTCTGTGTCCCTGAGTAACAATTCTGTGTCCCTGAGTAACAGTTCTGTGTCCCTGAGTAACAATTCTGTGTCCCTGAGTAACAATTCTGTGTCCCTCAGTAACAATTCTGTGTCCCTCAGTAACAATTCTGTGTCCCTCAGTAACAATTCTGTGTCTGTCCCTGAGTAACAATTCTGTGTCCCTCAGTAACAATTCTGTGTCCCTCAGTAACAATTCTGTGTCTGTCCCTGAGTAACAATTCTGTGTCCCTGAGTAACAGTTCTGTGTCCCTGAGTAACAATTCTGTGTCCCTGAGTAACAGTTCTGTGTCCCTGAGTAACAATTCTGTTTCCCTGAGTAACAATTCTGTGTCCCTGAGTAACAATTCTGTGTCCCTCAGTAACAATTCTGTGTCCCTGAGTAACAATTCTGTGTCCCTCAGTAACAATTCTGTGTCTGTCCCTGAGTAACAATTCTGTGTCCCTCAGTAACAATTCTGTGTCCCTCAGTAACAATTCTGTGTCTGTCCCTGAGTAACAATTCTGTGTCCCTGAGTAACAGTTCTGTGTCCCTGAGTAACAATTCTGTGTCCCTGAGTAACAGTTCTGTGTCCCTGAGTAACAATTCTGTGTCCCTGAGTAACAATTCTGTGTCCCTCAGTAACAATTATGTGTCTGTCCCTGAGTAACAATTCTGTGTCCCTCAGTAACAATTCTGTGTCTGTCCCTGAGTAACAATTCTGTGTCCCTGAGTAACAGTTCTGTGTCCCTAAGTAACAATTCTGTGTCCCTGAGTAACAGTTCTGTGTCCCTGAGTAACAATTCTGTGTCCCTGAGTAACAATTCTGTGTCCCTCAGTAACAATTCTGTGTCCCTCAGTAACAATTCTGTGTCTGTCCCTGAGTAACAATTCTGTGTCCCTCAGTAACAATTCTGTGTCCCTCAGTAACAATTCTGTGTCTGTCCCTGAGTAACAATTCTGTGTCCCTGAGTAACAGTTCTGTGTCCCTGAGTAACAATTCTGTGTCCCTGAGTAACAGTTCTGTGTCCCTGAGTAACAATTCTTTGTCCCTCAGTAACAATTCTGTGTCCCTCAGTAACAATTCTGTGTCCCTCAGTAACAATTCTGTGTCTGTCCCTGAGTAACAATTCTGTGTCCCTCAGTAACAATTCTGTGTCCCTCAGTAACAATTCTGTGTCTGTCCCTGAGTAACAATTCTGTGTCCCTGAGTAACAGTTCTGTGTCCCTGAGTAACAATTCTGTGTCCCTGAGTAACAATTCGGTGTCCCTGAGTAACAATTCGGTGTCCCTGAGTAACAATTCGGTGTCCCTGAGTAACAATTCTGTGTCCCTCAGTAACAATTCTGTGTCTGTCCCTGAGTAACAATTCTGTGTCCCTGAGTAACAGTTCTGTGTCCCTGAGTAACAATTCTGTGGCCCTAAAGTCTCTTTGGCCCTAACTCTGTCCCTAATACAGAGAGGTCTGTCTCTCTTGAATGACCGGAGGCTAATGGAGAATTCTAAGATGGCCGCAATTTATAGCTCGACCATTACACAGTGCTGGCTGGCTGCTGATTGGCTAATGCGATCACATGTCATGAATGAATGCATTATGGGTCAGCGCGCCTTGTCTGCGCCCTTCCCAGAGATCCCCGCTCCGTCGCCACACATGTCGCCGCCATTTTTGGAAAATTTTGATTCGCGAATTTTTCCTAATCTTCGAAACGAATTCCACTTCGCCAAGTTCGATTCGCTCATCTCTAGTCACTGCTATGAACTGTTCTGAAAATGTTTACACCTCCAAAGACCCCAACTGCCAAAGGCCCCATTAACTGGAATCCAACAGAGGACGCCAAACCTTAGATGGGTCACTGCTATGAACTGTTCTGAAATGTTTACACCTCCAAAGACCCCAACCACCAAAGGCCCTAGGGCCCGAACAAAACAAACAACGGGAGGGTGGGAAGATTCCTACATGTCTGCTTCTCCCAAGAATTTTGATGCTCTTTGGGTCTCCTCCTCGTGTACCCTCCCAGCAGCTCCACCTACTCTCTGCAACTCCTAATCCGGTAAGTGACTGCCTTTCTGACCAACTATAGCTTAACCCTGTCCTGCCTTGTATCCCCTTTCCCCCTTGTCATGTAGCCCTCCGACTATTTATTATTTTGCTTTGGGTTTATCTGGAAGGAAGACAATCGCCTGAAGGACATCGATCGGAGGACACAGCGGGAGGACATCGCCCGGAGGACACAGTGGGAGGACATCAGCCGGAGGACACAGCGGAAGGACATTGGCCGGAGGACACAGTGGGAGGACATCACCCAAAGTACACAGTGGGAGGACATTGGCCGGAGGACACAGCGGGAGGACATCAGTTGGAGGACACAGTTGGAGGACATCAGTTGGAGGACACAGTAGGAGAACATCGGCTGGAGGACACAGTGGAAGGACATTGGCAGGAGGAAACAGAGGGAGGACATCGGCCAGAGGACACAGAGGGAGGACATCGGTCGGAGGACACAGGGGGAGGATATCGGCAGGAGGACACAGCGGGAGGGCATCACCCAAAGGACACAGCGGGAGGACATCACCCCAGAGGACACAGCGGGAGGACATCACCCGGAGGACACAGAGGGAGGGCATCGCCTGGAGGACACAGTGAGAGGATGTGGAGGAACCGTTCCGTCTAGGCTTCCTCATGTGGAGCAGTGCGTCCCAGCCAATGGTCCCCTTTTCCAGCAAGTCTTCCAGCACTCTGCCAAGGCAGGTATTATAGCTCAAAACACTCCCTTCCCTGCTCTCCCAAACCACGAGTCGGAACTTCGTGTAGGGTGAAAATGAATGACTCTTTATTAAACACAGCTTATTATATACAACTTCACCCCCACCAGACAGCCTGGCACCGGGTTTTCCCCACCCACAACAAACCCTACAATACAACAATACAGTAGGAACTCTATTAGAAGTGAAAGACTACAAGGTCACATTTCCCTAAACAAACAGTGTAGAATGTCTGTGAAACATATACATCTTTACAAAGGGGAGAAAGCTGGAACAGAAAGGGCAAAATGTTATCGCACAGGGACAGTTCCTCACAAGGCTCCCCCATTGTGTAACACCCGCCAGACCCGGCGAGACCTTCAAACGGGTCCGCTTGGGACTGGTCGGTTCGGAGGGTCACTTCTCCAACTCGGCTTGCCGGGACAACCCATCCGCATTGGCATTTTGCTTCCCCGGTCGGTACTGGATTGTAAAGTTATAGGGTTGGAGGGCCAAGCTCCACCGCAGCAGACGACCATTGTCCCCAGAGACCTGGTTTAGCCATACCAGGGGGTTGTGATCGGTGAGTACGGTGAAGGAGCGCCCGTACAGGTAGGGCTGCAATTTCTTGAGGGCCCATACCAAGGCAAGACACTCTTTCTCCACAGCAGCATAGGCCACCTCCCAGGGTAACAACATTCTACTTAGGTAGGCCACTGGATGGTCGTTCCCGTCGTCCCCGATTTGGCTCAGAACAGCGCCCAATCCAAAGGTGGAGGCATCTGTGTGAACACAAAATCGTTTGGAAGGGTAAGGAGCAGCCAAAACGGAAGCATGGATCAGATCATGTTTGAGCTTTTGGAAAGCCGTTTCACACTCTGGGTACCACACAACCTGTCGGGGCAGATTCTTCCAGGTCAGATCCATTAGGGGTTTAGCAATGGCGCTGTAGTTGGGGATGAATTTATGGTAGTACCCTGCAGTGCCTAGGAAGGCAAGGACCTGGGGCATGGTTTGCAGAGTGGGCCAATTTGCTACCGCTTCCACCTTTGCCGGTGCCGGTCGTTGCTTCCCACATCCTACCCAATGTCCTAGATATTGGACCTTGGACACCCCAACATGGCATTTGTCAGGTCAGATGGTCAGCCCTGCTTGCCCAGTGCTATCAAGCACTTCCTGGAGGTGTCGGAGGTGATCCTCCCAACTATCACTGTAGATAGCTATATCGTCTAGATAGGCGCAGGAGAAGTCCTGCAGCTCTTCCAGCAGCTTATCTACCATTCTTTAAAAGGTAGTCGGGGCCTTCTTCATCCCAAACGGAATGACCCTGGACTGGTACATGCCGAAAGGGGTGATTAATGCTGACTTTGGTACCGCGTCCGCATCCAGCGGAATCTGCCAGTACCCCTTGCAGAGATCAATAGTGGTAAGGAAATTACTTCTGGGCATCCAGTCCAGCAGCTCATCTATCCGGTGCATGGGGTATGCATCGGTCACGGTCCGGTCATTGAGCCTGCGGTAGTCCACACAGAACCGGACGGTTCCATCCTTCTTGGGTACCAGGACTACTGGGGAGGCCCAGGGACTGTCAGAGGGTTCTATCACACCTAAATCTAACATTTCCTTAATCTCTCTTCTCATCCCTTCTCTGATGAACTTGGGCACTCGGTAGGCTGCCTGTTTCAGGTTGGCCTGACCCTGCGTGCCTACACGGTGGGCAGTTGTGGTGGTGTAACTGGGCAGAGACGAGAACAGCCCTCGGTGCTCTTGGAGCAGTTGGCGGGCCTGTTCTTGGGCCTTGGGAGGCAGCCGTGTGCTGATATCTACATCCGCTACACTCAGCTGGGACTGTCCGTCCCTCGGCATCCCCGGCAGAAGAAGCGTTTCTGAGTCATCGGTAGCCGGAGCGCAAATAGCAGCTACACTCTCCTCCTGTCGTTCGATGAACAGTTTCAGCATGTTCACATGGAAGGTTCGCCGGATCCTTCCATCCGAACTACAATGTATGTGGTATCACAGAGTTGCTCCACCACTTGGTACAGGTCCTGCCAGGCAGCCTGTAATTTGTCATGCCTGACTGGTTTCAAGGCCAACACTTTCTGTCCTAATTGAAACGTTCGGTCTCGGGCAGACCGGTCGTACCACAGTTTCGGTCTGCTCTGGGCGGCATCAAGGTTGTCTCTTACTAGGGTCGTCAACTGTTGTAGCCTCTCCCTGAGCTCCAGCACATAGGCCACCATCGAGGTCCCCTCCTTGGCCACTGCTCCCTCCCAGTGTTCGCGTAGGAGATCCAGGGGTCCCCGAACCCTCCGTCCGTACAGCAGCTCGAAGGGAGAGAACCCAGTGGACTCCTGCGGTACCTCTCGGTCGGCGAACAGGAGGTGGGGAAGATGCCGCTCCCAGTCCTTATGGGACATGGTGAACGTTCAGAGTAACTGCTTCAGCGTACCATTAAACCGTTCGCAGAGCCCATTGGTCTGGGGTGGTAGGGAGAGCTGTACAGCGGTCTGATCCCACACAACTTCAAAAGTTGTTGGGTAAGCTCGACCGTGAACTGCGTGCCTTGGTCGGTCAGGATCTTCCGAGGAAATCATACCCGAGTAAAAATGTTATCACACAGGGACAGTTCCTCACAGAGGGACATTGGCTGGAGGACACAGCGGGAGGACATCGACCGGATTACACAGTGGAAGGACATTGGCCTGAAGACACAGCGGGAGGACATTGGCCGGAGGACACAGCGGGAGGACATCGGCCGAGGGCACAGCTGGAGGACATCGGCCGGAGGACATAGCTGGAGGACATCAGCCGGAGGACGCAGCTGCAGGGCATCGGCCGGAGGACGCAGCTGGAGGACATCGGCTGGAGGACACAGCTGGAGGACATCAGCCGGAGGACACAGTGGGAGGACATCGGCCGGAGGACACAGTGGGAGGACATCGGCCGGAGGACACAGTGGGAGGACATCGGCCGGAGGACACAGCGGGAGGACATCACCCGGAGGACACAGTGGGAGGACATCGGCCGGAGGACACAGCTGGAGGACATCGGCCGGAGGACACAGCTGGAGGACATCGGCTGGAGGACACAGCGGGAGGACATCACATGGAGGACATTGGTCGGAGGACACAGCAGGAGGACATTGGCTGGAGGACACAGTGAGAGAACATCGGGGGAGTGTAATCCTGAGTGTGGCTCGGGGTTATTGCTTTTGGTACTGAAAATTAACCCCAAGCCACACTTGGGATTACCGCCAGGGAGGTTAATGAAGAAGCATCTGAGACTTGTAGTCCTCCAGTGTATAATATACAATGTATACGGGACGTGCCGGGACTTGTAGTGCTCCTGTGTATAATATACAATGTATACGGGACGTGCCGGGACTTGTAGTCCTCCTGTGTATAATATACAATGTGTACGGGACGTGCCGGGACTTGTAGTCCTCCTGTGTATAATATACAATGTATACGGGACATGCCGGGACTTGTAGTCCTCCTGTGTATAATATACAATGTGTACGGGACATGCCGGGACTTGTAGTCCTCCGGTGTATAATATACAATGTATACGGGACATGCCGGGACTTGTAGTCCTCCTGTGTATAATATACAATGTATACGGGACGTGCCGGGACTTGTAGTCCTCCTGTGTATAATATACAATGTGTACGGGACATGCCGGGACTTGTAGTCCTCCGGGGTATAATATACAATGTGTACGGGACGTGCCAGGACTTGTAGTCCTCCGGGGTATAATATACAATGTATACGGGACATGCCGGGACTTGTAGTCCTCCTGTGTATAATATACAATGTGTACGGGACATGCCGGGACTTGTAGTCCTCCTGTGTATAATATACAATGTATACGGGATCTGCCAGGACTTGTAGTCCTCCTGTGTATAATATACAATGTATACGGGACGTGCCGGGACTTGTAGTCCTCCGGTGTATAATATACAATGTATACGGGACGTGCCGGGACTTGTAGTCCTCCTGTGCATAATATACAATGTATACGGGATCTGCCGGGACTTGTAGTGCTCCTGTGTATAATATACAATGTATACGGGACATGCCGGGACTTGTAGTCCTCCTGTGTATAATATACAATGTGTACGGGACGTGCCGGGACTTGTAGTCCTCCGGGGTATAATATACAATGTGTACGGGACATGCCGGGACTTGTAGTCCTCCGGGGTATAATATACAATGTGTACGGGACGTGCCGGGACTTGTAGTCCTCCTGTGTATAATATACAATGTGTACGGGACGTGCCGGGACTTGTAGTCCTCCTGTGTATAATATACAATGTATACGGGACGTGCCGGAACTTGTAGTCCTCCTGTGTATAATATACAATGTATACGGGACGTGCCGGGACTTGTAGTCCTCCTGTGTATAATATACAATGTATACGGGACGTGCCGGGACTTGTAGTCCTCCTGTGTATAATATACAATGTGTACGGGACATGCCGGGACTTGTAGTCCTCCGGTGTATAATATACAATGTGTACGGGACATGCCAGGACTTGTAGTCCTCCGGGGTATAATATACAATGTGTACGGGACGTGCCGGGACTTGTAGTCCTCCTGTGTATAATATACAATGTGTACGGGACATGCCGGGACTTGTAGTCCTCCTGTGTATAATATACAATGTGTACGGGACGTGCCGGGACTTGTAGTCCTCCGGTGTATAATATACAATGTATACGGGACATGCCGGGACTTGTAGTCCTCCGGTGTATAATATACAATGTATACGGGACGTGCCGGGACTTGTAGTCCTCCTGTGTATAATATACAATGTATACGGGACATGCCGGGACTTGTAGTCCTCCGGTGTATAATATACAATGTATACGGGACGTGCCGGGACTTGTAGTCCTCCGGTGTATAATATACAATGTATACGGGACGTGCCGGGACTTGTAGTCCTCCTGTGTATAATATACAATGTATACGGGACGTGCCGGGACTTGTAGTCCTCCTGTGTATAATATACAATGTGTACGGGACGTGCCGGGACTTGTAGTCCTCCGGTGTATAATATACAATGTATACGGGACATGCCGGGACTTGTAGTCCTCCGGTGTATAATATACAATGTATACGGGACGTGCCGGGACTTGTAGTCCTCCTGTGTATAATATACAATGTATACGGGACATGCCGGGACTTGTAGTCCTCCGGTGTATAATATACAATGTATACGGGACGTGCCGGGACTTGTAGTCCTCCGGTGTATAATATACAATGTATACGGGACATGCCGGGACTTGTAGTCCTCCGGTGTATAATATACAATGTATACGGGACATGCCGGGACTTGTAGTCCTCCGGTGTATAATATACAATGTATACGGGACATGCCGGGACTTGTAGTCCTCCGGTGTATAATATACAATGTATACGGGACATGCCGGGACTTGTAGTCCTCCGGTGTATAATATACAATGTATACGGGACATGCCGGGACTTGTAGCCTGTCCTGAAAATTGTATGTTAGTGCAAATAAAAAAGTATCACGTACAGGACGCAATTGTTTCTAAACAATGAGAAAGCATCCTGTCATTATAGGAAGACTGACTCCCACAGAACACCCCTCCCCCACTCTGAGCTACAAGAAAATGGAGGACACCCCTCCCCCACTTTGAGCTACAAGAAAATGGAGGACACCCCTCCCCTTTGTTCTACAAGAAAATGGAGGACACCCCTCCCCTCTATGTGCTACAAGAAAATGGAGGACACCCCTCCCCCACTCTGAGCTACAAGAAAATGGAGGACACCCCTCCCCTTTGTGCTACAAGAAAATGGAGGACACCCCTCCCCCTCTTTGAGCTACAAGACAATGGAGGACACCCCTCCCCCTCTCCCATGCAGCTGTAGGCAGACACAGACAAGAATCTGAAGGACAAACTTCTGGAGAGATCAGGTAAGATGGGGCAGCATGGAGGGAGTACAGGGGTGACACTGAGATGGGGGGGGGGCACCATTTTTGGGAGGGGCAATACAGGAAAGACCGACAATCTGGTGATGGAAAACTTTTCATACAGGACGTCACCAGACAGAAACATTGGATAAATGGTCAGCACTTCCACCTGGCAGTACTCGGGTCGTTGTTTGGAATCCCAGCCATGGCACCTCCTGCCTGGAGTTTGTATGTTCTCCCTGTGCCTGTGTGGGTTTCCTCTGTGTACTCTGGTTTCCTCCCACACTCCAAAGACCTGTTGGTAGGTTAATTGGCTCCTGTCTAAATTGTCCCCAATATGTGTATGTATGAATGTGAGTTAGGGACCTTAGATTGTATGCCCCTTGAGGGTATAGGAATGATGTGAATGTACAATATATATACTGTAAAGCGCTGTGTAAATTGACGGCGTACCTGAAATAAATAATCCGTCTGATCACATGACCCCCATCCATTGTACTGCACCCTCCCCTCCCTTCCCTGTACTGCAATAGTGCCGTCCTCTCCTCTAATATTAGAAATCTGAATCAAACAAATATGATTTATTGTTATCAGGAGGCGAGCAAAACCATGGACAGTGGGGTGGTAGTGGATATGATCTCCATGTATAATACATAAGGGGGGATATGATCTCCGTGTATAATACATAAGGGGGGATATGATCTCCGTGTATAATACATAAGGGGGGATATGATCTCCGTGTATAATACATAAGGGGGGATATGATCTCCGTGTATAATACATAAGGGGGGATATGATCTCCGTGTATAATACATAAGGGGGGATATGATCTCCGTGTATAATACATAAGGGGGGATATGATCTCCGTGTATAATACATAAGGGGGGATATGATCACCGTGTATAATACATAAGGGGGGATATGATCTCCGTGTACAATACATAAGGGGGGATATGATCTCCGTGTACAATACATAAGGGGGGATATGATCTCCGTGTATAATACATAAGGGGGGATATGATCTCCGTGTATAATACATAAGGGGGGATATGATCTCCGTGTATAATACATAAGGGGGGATATGATCTCCGTGTATAATACATAAGGGGGGATATGATCTCCGTGTATAATACATAAGGGGGGATATGATCTCCGTGTATAATACATAAGGGGGATATGATCTCCGTGTATAATACATAAGGGGGATATGATCTCCGTGTATAATACATAAGGGGGGATATGATCTCCATGTAGGTGTGGAGGAGGTAGGTGATTTGTGTGGGGGGGGTGGTGTGAGTGAGCTGTGTGTTAGGTCCCCCACACACAGATCACCTACCTCCCCCCACACAGATCACCTACCTCCTCCCACCTAACACACAGCTCACTCACCCCTTCTCCCCCCACACAGACCACCTCCCTCCCCCCCACACAGATCACCTCCCTCTCCCCCTACATAGATCATCTACCTCCCCCCGACACTTACCTTCCCCCACTCACAAACAGACCAACTACTTCCTCCCTCCAACTCACCAATCACCTACCCCGCTACACACACAGATCACCTACCTCCTTCCTTAAATGTATTGTCTTCAATGAAGAGTCCAAATTAATTCATAAATATCCAATGTTCACTATGATCCACATCAATACACTCCTTAAGTGTTCCTGAAGAAGTCACATGATGTGACGTAACGCGTAGGGCGGAGTCAGGTGATATTGTCACACCCAGACAAGAAGTGATCAGGCAGATTGTAGAGTAATGGTGCAGATCACAGCTCTATACAAGTCTATGGGATTCTATGAAGGAAGCATCATTCCTGGGTGTACCGGGTATTGTGTACATTGTAATGTGAGGGTCAAATCTGAATGTCTTGCCGCCTGCTGCCCATAATATGTCTATAGACATCCTGGGTAGTGATCTATATCTGGATCCTAGCTGCATCCATGATTCTGGTATCATTTATTAGAGCCAGCAATCAGCTTTACTGTAAAAGTGATCCGAGTGGCTTTACAACCTCCCAATCACCTTTACAGTTCTCAGAACAGATATTCCCCTCCCCCATCTGCCACCATTCTCTGGCTCTCTTCCTCTTCCATCATGGTAGGAACTCGGGTCAGCTGTACATGGAGGAGATGGAGGAACATCTGGTCCCCGATCTCCACTGTTATGAATGAAGCAGGGGCACGGCGAGGATTTCATCACCTCCAGTGTCCATGCTGTCCGGTACGGCTTGGGAAGCGTATGATCAAACACTATCTGAGCTTGATTAGCTGCTTTTGAAGGGCAGGAGAGGTATCCGGGGTTAATAGACTCTTGAAGCCTCAGTAAAGAGTACCTGTCACTGCCCTCAGCTATCATAAGAGGTTTTGTTCACCACTTGTGATATCAATAAAGTAAAAAAAAAATAAGTGTGAAAAAAAAGAAATATAAATGTAAACACACATGTAGGTCCTGCACACATACTGTATTGGCTCCGCCCTCCAAATCATGTGATTCAGGTGTTCCAATCCCCTACATGCCCACAGGTGTATACAATCAAGCCCCTAGGCATGCAGACTGTTTCTACAAACATTGGTGAAAGAATGGGTCGCTCTCAGGAGCTCAGTGACTCCCAGCGTGGTCCCGTGATAGGTGGTCACCTGTGCAATAAGTCCATCCGTGACATTTCCTGTCTACTAAATATTCCACGCTCAACTGTTAGTGGGATTATAACAAAGTGGAAGCAACTGGGAACAACAGCAACTCAGCCACCAAGTGGTAGGCCACGTCACATGACAGGGCGGGGTCAGCGCATGCTGAAGCGCACAGTGCGCAGAAGTCACCAACTGTCTGCAGAGTCAATAGCTAAAGACCTCCAAACTTGGTGTGGGCTTCAGATGAGCCCAACAACAGTGCGTAGAGAGCTTCATGGAATGGGTTTCCATGGCCGAGCAGCTGCATCCAAGCCTTCTATCACCAAGTGCAATGCAAAGCGTTGGATGCCGTGGTGTAAAGCACGCCGCCACTGGACTCTAGAGCAGAGGAGATGTGTTCTCTGGAGTGACCAATCACACTTCTCTGTCTAAATTTGATGGTTGCCAGGAGAACGGTACTTGCCTGACTGCATTGTGCCAAGTGTAAAGTTTGGTGGAGGAGGACTATGGTGTGGAGTTGTTTTTCAGGGGTTGGGCTTGGCCCCCTAGTTCCAGTGAAGGGAGCTCTTAAGGTTACATTTTGGACAATTTCATGCTCCCAACTTTGTGGGAAC